>NC_090656.1:201944018-202216518 GCF_040937935.1 Hyperolius riggenbachi
ACGCAGGAAGGCCAATTACAGAAGGAGGACGCAGGAAGGCCAATTACAGAAGGAGGACACAGGAAGGCCAATCACAGAAGGAGGACACAGGAAGGCAATTCACAGAAGGACGCAGGAAGGCCATTCACAGAAGGAGGACGCAGGAAGGCCAATCACAGAAGGAGGACACAGGAAGGCCCATCACAGAATGAGGACACAGGAAGGCCAATCACAGAATGAGGACACAGGAAGGCTAATCACAGAAGGACACAGGAAGGCCAATCAGAGAAGCAGGACACAGGAAGGCCAATCACAGAAGGAGGACACAGGAAGGCCAATCACAGAAGGAGGACACAGAAAGGCCGATCACAGAATGAGGACACAGGAAGGCCAATCACAGAATGAGGACACAGGAAGGCCAATCACAGAAGGAGGACACAGGAAGGCCAATCAGAGAAGGAGGACACAGGAAAGCCAATCACAGAAGGAGGACACAGGAAGGCCAATCACAGAAGGAGGACACAGGAAGGCCAATCAGAGAAGGAGGATGCAGGAAAGCCAATCAGAGAAGGTGGACACAGGAAGGCCAATCAGAGAAGGAGGACACAGGAAGGCCAATCAGAGAAGGAGGACGCAGGAAGGCCAACCACAGAAGGAGGACGCAGGAAGGCCAACCACAGAAGGAGGACGCAGGAAGGCCAACCACAGAAGGAGGACGCAGGAAGGCCAACCACAGAAGGAGGACGCAGGAAGGCCATTCACAGAAGGAGGACGCAGGAAGGCCAATCAGAGAAGGACACAGGAAGGCCAATCACAGAAGGAGGATGCAGGAAGGCCAATCACAGAAGGAGGACACAGAAAGGCCAATCATAAAATGAGGATGCAGGAAAGCCATTAACAGAAGGAGGACACAGGAAGTGACTCCTGTGACACCCATTCAACAGCTGAAGTCACTGTATGGACTCAGCCAATCAAAGAAGGAGGACACAGGAAGGCCAATCACAGAATGAGGACACAGGACGGCCAATCACAGAAGAAGGACACAGGAAGGCCAATCACAGAAGGAGGATACAGGAAGGCCAATCACAGAAGGAGGACACAGGAAGGCCAATCACAGAATGAGGACACAGGAAGGCCAATCACAGAATGAGGACACAGGAAGGCCAATCACAGAAGGAGGACACAGGAAGGCCAATCACAGAAGGAGGATACAGGAAGGCCAATCACAGAAGGAGGACACAGAAAGGCCAATCACAGAATGAGGACACAGGAAGGCCAATCAAAGAAGGACACAGGAAGGCCAATCACAGAAGGAGGACGCAGGAAGACCAATCACAGAAGGAGGACGCAGGAAGGCCAATTACAGAAGGAGGACACAGGAAGGCCAATCACAGAAGGAGGACACAGGAAGGCCATTCACAGAAGGACGCAGGAAGGCCAATCACAGAAGGAGGACGCAGGAAGGCCAATCACAGAAGGAGGACGCAGGAAGGCCAATCACAGAATGAGGACGCAGGAAGGCCAATCACAGAATGAGGACACAGGAAGGCCAATCACAGAAGGAGGACGCAGGAAGGCCAATCACAGAAGGAGGACGCAGGAAGGCCAATCACAGAAGAATGACGCAGGAAGGCCAATCACAGAATGAGGACGCAGCAAGACCAATCACAGAAGGAGGACGCAGGAAGGCCAATTACAGAAGGAGGACGCAGGAAGGCCAATTACAGAAGGAGGACACAGGAAGGCCAATCACAGAAGGAGGACACAGGAAGGCCAATCACAGAAGGAGGACACAGAAAGGCAATTCACAGAAGGACACAGGAAGGCCAATCACAGAAGGAGGACGCAGGAAGGCCAATCACAGAATGAGGACGCAGGAAGGCCAATCACAGAAGGAGGACACAGGAAGGCCCATCACAGAATGAGGACACAGGAAGGCCAATCACAGAATGAGGACACAGGAAGGCCAATCACAGAATGAGGACACAGGAAGGCCAATCACAGAATGAGGACACAGGACGGCCAATCACAGAAGGAGGACACAGGAAGGCCAATCACAGAAGGAGGATACAGGAAGGCCAATCACAGAAGGAGGACACAGGAAGGCCAATCACAGAAGGAGGACGCAGGAAGGCCAATCACAGAAGGAGGACGCAGGAAGGCCAATCACAGAAGAATGACGCAGGAAGGCCAATCACAGAATGAGGACGCAGCAAGACCAATCACAGAAGGAGGACGCAGGAAGGCCAATTACAGAAGGAGGACGCAGGAAGGCCAATTACAGAAGGAGGACACAGGAAGGCCAATCACAGAAGGAGGACACAGGAAGGCCAATCACAGAAGGAGGACACAGAAAGGCAATTCACAGAAGGACACAGGAAGGCCAATCACAGAAGGAGGACGCAGGAAGGCCAATCACAGAATGAGGACGCAGGAAGGCCAATCACAGAAGGAGGACACAGGAAGGCCCATCACAGAATGAGGACACAGGAAGGCCAATCACAGAATGAGGACACAGGAAGGCCAATCACAGAATGAGGACACAGGAAGGCCAATCACAGAAGGACACAGGAAGGCCAATCACAGAAGGAGGACGCAGGAAGGCCAATCACAGAATGAGGACGCAGGAAGGCCAATCACAGAAGGAGGACGCAGGAAGGCCAATCACAGAAGGAGGACGCAGGAAGGCCAATCACAGAAGAATGACGCAGGAAGGCCAATCACAGAATGAGGACGCAGCAAGACCAATCACAGAAGGAGGACGCAGGAAGGCCAATTACAGAAGGAGGACGCAGGAAGGCCAATTACAGAAGGAGGACACAGGAAGGCCAATCACAGAAGGAGGACACAGGAAGGCAATTCACAGAAGGACGCAGGAAGGCCATTCACAGAAGGAGGACGCAGGAAGGCCAATCACAGAAGGAGGACACAGGAAGGCCCATCACAGAATGAGGACACAGGAAGGCCAATCACAGAATGAGGACACAGGAAGGCTAATCACAGAAGGACACAGGAAGGCCAATCAGAGAAGCAGGACACAGGAAGGCCAATCACAGAAGGAGGACACAGGAAGGCCAATCACAGAAGGAGGACACAGAAAGGCCGATCACAGAATGAGGACACAGGAAGGCCAATCACAGAATGAGGACACAGGAAGGCCAATCACAGAAGGAGGACACAGGAAGGCCAATCAGAGAAGGAGGACACAGGAAAGCCAATCACAGAAGGAGGACACAGGAAGGCCAATCACAGAAGGAGGACACAGGAAGGCCAATCAGAGAAGGAGGATGCAGGAAAGCCAATCAGAGAAGGTGGACACAGGAAGGCCAATCAGAGAAGGAGGACACAGGAAGGCCAATCAGAGAAGGAGGACGCAGGAAGGCCAACCACAGAAGGAGGACGCAGGAAGGCCAACCACAGGAGGAGGACGCAGGAAGGCCAACCACAGAAGGAGGACGCAGGAAGGCCAACCACAGAAGGAGGACGCAGGAAGGCCATTCACAGAAGGAGGACGCAGGAAGGCCAATCAGAGAAGGACACAGGAAGGCCAACCACAGAAGGAGGACGCAGGAAGGCCAACCACAGAAGGAGGACGCAGGAAGGCCAATCACAGAAGGAGGACGCAGGAAGGCCAATCACAGAAGAATGACGCAGGAAGGCCAATCACAGAATGAGGACGCAGCAAGACCAATCACAGAAGGAGGACGCAGGAAGGCCAATTACAGAAGGAGGACGCAGGAAGGCCAATTACAGAAGGAGGACACAGGAAGGCCAATCACAGAAGGAGGACACAGGAAGGCAATTCACAGAAGGACGCAGGAAGGCCATTCACAGAAGGAGGACGCAGGAAGGCCAATCACAGAAGGAGGACACAGGAAGGCCCATCACAGAATGAGGACACAGGAAGGCCAATCACAGAATGAGGACACAGGAAGGCTAATCACAGAAGGACACAGGAAGGCCAATCAGAGAAGCAGGACACAGGAAGGCCAATCACAGAAGGAGGACACAGGAAGGCCAATCACAGAAGGAGGACACAGAAAGGCCGATCACAGAATGAGGACACAGGAAGGCCAATCACAGAATGAGGACACAGGAAGGCCAATCACAGAAGGAGGACACAGGAAGGCCAATCAGAGAAGGAGGACACAGGAAAGCCAATCACAGAAGGAGGACACAGGAAGGCCAATCACAGAAGGAGGACACAGGAAGGCCAATCAGAGAAGGAGGATGCAGGAAAGCCAATCAGAGAAGGTGGACACAGGAAGGCCAATCAGAGAAGGAGGACACAGGAAGGCCAATCAGAGAAGGAGGACGCAGGAAGGCCAACCACAGAAGGAGGACGCAGGAAGGCCAACCACAGGAGGAGGACGCAGGAAGGCCAACCACAGAAGGAGGACGCAGGAAGGCCAACCACAGAAGGAGGACGCAGGAAGGCCATTCACAGAAGGAGGACGCAGGAAGGCCAATCAGAGAAGGACACAGGAAGGCCAATCACAGAAGGAGGATGCAGGAAGGCCAATCACAGAAGGAGGACACAGAAAGGCCAATCATAAAATGAGGATGCAGGAAAGCCATTAACAGAAGGAGGACACAGGAAGTGACTCCTGTGACACCCATTCAACAGCTGAAGTCACTGTATGGACTCAGCCAATCAAAGAAGGAGGACACAGGAAGGCCAATCACAGAATGAGGACACAGGACGGCCAATCACAGAAGGAGGACACAGGAAGGCCAATCACAGAAGGAGGATACAGGAAGGCCAATCACAGAAGGAGGACACAGGAAGGCCAATCACAGAATGAGGACACAGGAAGGCCAATCACAGAATGAGGACACAGGAAGGCCAATCACAGAAGGAGGACACAGGAAGGCCAATCACAGAAGGAGGATACAGGAAGACCAATCACAGAAGGAGGACACAGAAAGGCCAATCACAGAAGGAGGACACAGGAAGGCCAATCAAAGAAGGACACAGGAAGGCCAATCACAGAAGGAGGACGCAGGAAGACCAATCACAGAAGGAGGACGCAGGAAGGCCAATTACAGAAGGAGGACACAGGAAGGCCAATCACAGAAGGAGGACACAGGAAGGCCATTCACAGAAGGACGCAGGAAGGCCAATCACAGAAGGAGGACACAGGAAGGCCCATCACAGAATGAGGACACAGGAAGGCCAATCACAGAATGAGGACACAGGAAGGCCAATCACAGAAGGACACAGGAAGGCCAATCACAGAAGGAGGACACAGGAAGGCCAATCACAGAAGGAGGACACAGGAAGGCCAATCACAGAAGGAGGACACAGAAAGGCCAATCACAGAATGAGGACACAGGAAGGCCAATCAGAGAAGGAGGACACAGGAAGGCCAATCAGAGAAGGAGGACACAGGAAGGCCAACCACAGAAGGAGGACGCAGGAAGGCCAACCACAGAAGGACGCAGGAAGGCCAATCAGAGAAGGAGGACGCAGGAAGGCCATTCACAGAAGGAGGACGCAGGAAGGCCAATCACAGAAGGAGGACACAGGAAGGCCAATCACAGAAGGAGGATGCGGGAAGGCCAATCACAGAAGGAGAACACAGGAAGTGACTCCTGTGACACCCATTCAACAGCTGCAGTCACTGTATGGACTCCTTAAAGGGGAACTGTAGTAAAATAACGCAATGAATAAAATAGCTTTATTCCAATGTTCATTTATAAATTTAGTCAGTATTTGCCCATTGTAAAATCTTCCCTCAGGCCTGGGGCCCACTAGCAGCCTTTTCTAAGCGCTAGTGATTTGAAAAGCTCTTACTAATGCAATGCTATGGGGGGGGGGGGGGATTTTTATAAAATCACATCGCTCAAGTGGGATCACACCCATAGCATTACATTAGCAAGAGCTTTTCAAATCATTACCGCTTTGAAAAGGCTGCTAGTGGGTCACAAGCACTTAGTAATGGCTTAGTAATTTACTGCTAGTGGGTTCCAGGCACCACCCTGATTTACATTCTGAAACTGATCACAGGTGGCAACACCTTTAGTACTGTCAGGTGATCTCTGCAGAATGCACGTTTACAAAGAGTTGTATGCACAGAGGAGATACTATGGAGCCACTTCAGTGCAGGGCCAACCACACTCGACCGCCCCCTTGCGAATGACAACTTGCGGGGTGGTTGCGATTTAGAGTTAAGGTCCATACAAAGTATTGTTTTTGTGATGTCGCATAATATCATTTAACAAAAAAATGTTAAATGGTGTTTAACGACTTGCGACTGCCCGCAACAGTTGTTTATATTGAACGACCTTCTTGTCAGATTACTGTACAACCAATCATTCAGATTCCCATAAACCCCCGTGGCAGTTTTTGGGATCATTAATTTTCGCGAACGGCACTTGAAGATTAGGCCATATGGATTGTTGAACGATCGTTCATCGGCAACGATCCCCAGTCCTTCTGACTGTGGGTACTGAGCCATTAGAAAGGGACTGATGTGAAAGCACCGGTATAAAGCTGAAAGTAGAATACTAATAGCCAGGGCTGTGGAGTCGGAGCAATTTTGGGTACCTGGAGTCGGAGTCGATGGTTTCAATAAACTGAGGAGTCGGGTGATTTCTGAACCAAATCCATAGCCTTTGTAAAAATAAAACTAAGGAATTGAGGAGTCGGAGTTGGAGCAATTTTGGGTACCTGCAGTCAGAGTTGGATTCGGTGGTTTCATAAACTAAAGAGTCGAAGTTGTAGTCGGTTGATTTTTATACTGACTCCACAGCCCTGCTAATAGCCACACTGAGCGATGTCAGCATTCTATTGACAAGTTGTGAAAAAATCAGCCAGGAGAAAAAGTTGATTGTATATGGGCCACTGTATCAATGTTTCAACTATCTAAGCTAGCGCCCAAATTAACCCGCTATTGCTTAAACATACCAGTCATATCAAGTTTTTTGTTTTTTTTTGTTTCAAAGTTTTTATTGAAATTTTACATTTTAACAAGGGAAAGAAAAGACAATGGTACATCACATAAACTGCAATAAACAGAACATGGTGACATTGTGTAATGGCAAACGATAGCACAATGGAAACCGATAAAACAGGAAATGCTTAAGATAGCGTGGTGTGTACCCCAGAGGGCAATGCCCAGCTATCTGGGGTATGTCATACATTACAAAAATAAGGAGACCCGGTGTAAGACCGGGACACATTGAGACCTCTTGGGGCTCGTCGTAGTCATATCAAGTTTTTTTTTACAGTGGCCATGTATCTATTGACTTGGCAGCCGATCAACCATCCGATTCGATAATTATTTTTTAATCGGATGAAAATTGGTGCCGCCAAGAGCATGAACAATCAACGTTATGACCAATTTCAGGCCGAAATTGGTTGCATGTATCGATCGGACATGCTGCAAGATGTCGGTCCATTGTGGTCGTTCAGGTGTGCGGCGGTAACAGTGAGCGGACAAAACCCCTCGCGCTGTCCCCTCCACTGTAAAATGTGTCCTCCCCCCCCCCCCCCCCCGTGACACGTGCAGCAGTATACATTACCTGTCCTTGTCCACCACTGGCTTCGGGCTGGAGTGTGTGTGACGTCACACATGTGCCCATGTATACAACGGCAGCCACATGGGGAGTGTGTATGTGGATTGTGGACGGAGACCAGAGCCAGCAGCGGACATGGACAAGCAAAGTATACTGGGGGAGACTGGGCTAGCATCTGGCCGATGAGATGGCGGATGCGGCATCACAAGTCCGATTCCCAAACGATTGCAATATTAAATCGAATTAGATTCGATTCAGGGAAAGATTTGTCTCTTGGTCGAATCTACCCATCACCGCTATATGTATAGCTACTTTTAGCCAATCAAAGACACGAGTATGTTTTTTTGTTTCCTGAGGGAGGAAAATGTATTATACAGGCAGGAGGAGAAAACGATAATGACTTTTCTCTAGACTTATCTGATGAGATTTTTATCGGTAAACGTTTTTTCATCTTATCTACAAAACACCTTATCAGCATCTAGCAAGTGAAAATGTACTAAAAGCTTGGTAAGAAAAGTAACTGATGCGTAATTACCTTACTTATTTGCTATCAGAAAGGAGTGGGGCACTTTATTATTTAAGGGGGACACTGTCACTTTAATACTTTTTTCCCTTGTTTTCATGAATGAGTACTGCTTTTAGCTGCAATCATTCACTGTTAAATGATTGCACGCACAGGAACAATGGAATTGCTTGGTGACACTTTAACTGCAGGATATGAAATCTTAAGAGGTTAATTGCTGTTAAAGAGGAACTCCAGCCTAAACAAACATACTGTCATTAAGTTACATTAGTTATGTTAATTAAAATAGATAGGTAATATAATCTCTTGCCCACCCTGTTTTAAAAGAACAGGCAAATGTTTGATTTCATGATGGCAGCCATCTTTTTGGTTGAAAGGAGGTGACAGGAAGCATGAGACACAGTTCCAACTGTCCTGTGTCCTGAGCACCTCTACCAGTTGCTAGGCAACGTGAACAACAACATAGGAAATCCCATCATGCTCTGCACAGCATCAGGAAAAAAAGCCTGGGCTTTTTTTCTTTGATGGGTGGAGCTTAGCTAAAAATGCAGCTAAATATTATGCTTTGGGAAGAAAAACAAAGTTCTTATGCTGTGAAACTGTTAAAGAAACACCAAGCCTTTTCAGTTTTGCTGAGTAGATTTTTAGTCCGGAGGTTCACTTTAAGTCCCATAAACACACTAGATAAAACTCTGCCGAGGTGATTTAGACAACCGCCTCTGCCGAAAATCCAGCTTGTGAACGGCAGCCCCGGTCAGTATGTGACTTTTACTATTTTCAACATCACAGGTTAGCTTTAATTCCTCCAGCTTGGACATTGACCACTCAGGCAGAGCAGCTGCTGTGTTTGATTGGTCTATTTCAAGCTACATAATTGTGAATCGACAGAGAATTATTAGCATCTCATTGATCTTGTCTACGCCAGAGGAAAATTTATTGAATAAGAAAACACTTGTACAGCCACCTCACCAGGGCTGTGGCGTTGCAATTTTGGGTACCTGGAGTCTGAGTCGGTGGTTTTAATAAACTGAGGAGTCGGAAGATTTTTTACCAAATCCATAGTCTTTGTAAAAATTAGACTAAGGAATCGTAGTCAAAGAGTCGGAGTCGGAGCAATTTTGGGTACCTGGAGTTGGAGTCGGTGGTTTCATAAACTAAGGAGTCGGAGTCGGATGATTTTTGTACCGACTACGCAGCCCTGCACCTCACCATAGCCGGCCTTTGATATGAGCGACTGGAGCGGTCGCTCAGGGCGCCAGCTTCCAAGGGGGCGCCTATAGCTGGTTCCCTATACTGAGGGTGCCTATAGCTGGTTCCCTATACTGAGGGCACCTACACCTGATTTCCTATACTGAGGGCACCTATAGCTGGCTACCTTTACTGAGGGCACCAACATCTGGCTACCTATACTGGAGGCACCTACGCCTGGCTACCTATGGGGGGGGGGATGGAGACCTTCAACCGACTTCCTATACTGGGGGCACCTATATTGAGGGCACCTACACATGAGATCCTATACTGGGGGCGCCTATACCTGGCTACCTACCTATACTGAGTCTGAGGGCGTTTTAGGGGGGGCGCACTGTGGCTATAACGCGTGGTGCAAACTGTCGGTGCTGTGCTATCATTCTAAATGGGGAGGGGGCTAACTGTCCCTCTGATTGTTTTTATTAATATCCCTGAAAGGTTCTAGCCTTCATTTTTAAGTGTATTCAGGATAATGCACTCTTTCCATCAATTCGTGGTTATTAATAGTATTTTTCTATTATACATACGTGACGTGTTGTGGAGATCTGGGCATTTGGCGTGATGTGTCACGTCAAAAAGGTTGGGAACCCCTGTCCCAGGAGAAAAGGGGAATTCCATATGGGCCTGCGTGCATGTGTGTATATGCACGTTGGAAGAGGATGAAGGAGGGCACAAAAATCAGGTTTCGCTCAGGGCGCTGTAAAACCTAAGGCCGGCCCTGCACCTCACAAAGGTTCATAAATCAGGGTTGTGTCTCACAAGGGTTCATACCTCAGGGTTGTGTCTCACAAGGGGTTCATACATCAGAGTTGTGTCTCACAAGGGTTCATACATCAGGGTTGTGTCTCACAAGGGTTCATACATCAGGGTTGTGTCTCACAAGGGTTCTTACATCAGGGTTTTGTCTCACAGGGGTTCATACCTCAGGATTGTGTCTCACAAGGGTTCATACATCAGAGTTATGTCTCACAAGGGTTCATACATCAGAGTTATGTCTCACAAGGGTTCATACATCAGGGTTGTGTCTCACAAGGGTTCATACATCAGGGTTGTCTCTCACAAGGGTTCATACATCAGTGTTGTGTCTCACAAGGGTTCATACATCAGAGTTGTGTCTCACAAGGGTTCATACATCAGAGTTATGTCTCACAAGGGTTCATACATCAGGGTTGTGTCTCACAAGGGTTCATACATCAGGGTTGTCTCTCACAAGGGTTCATATATCAGGGTTGTGTCTCACAAGGGTTCATACTTCAGGGTTGTGTCTCACTAGGGTTCATACATCAGGGTTGTGTCTCACAAGGGTTCATACATCAGGGTTGTGTTTCTTGGGTTTGAGGGCCACATGAGTTTTGCCTCCTCCTGTCCCGCATAGCAGCTTTCCTAACAATGTAAATGTGGGTCTGATAGTCGCTTTTCAGTGGATACCAGCTGGGATTGCGGCCTCCTACCTTGTCCTCATTCCTGACATGAATTTCATACCGGCGGTGTGTAAATTGGGAACAGCTAATAGCGGGATGTGATGAAGCTTGGAGAATTGCTCTTCTCCAAATGCCAGAATATCTTCCTCCCACTTCTTCGGAAAGTTTGAAGCACCATTTGGAGAATTTCTGACTGTAACAAGCGCTTATTAGCAGAGAATGTTCTCAGCTCCATTAATTCCGACTGTCTCCTATTTCCTTATTAACGGAGCGGCTCTCTGTCTCTGGAAGAGGTGGAAGCGTCTGGAGAAGTTTCTCATCTGGACAGAAACTTTTATTTCCAGCCAGGCTGGACTGTTCAAAAGATTTATCAAGCTACCATCATCTGTACAAGGAACGTTTCTAAAAAATGGATCAATATCAACCCTTTCCAATCCATTTTTTCCATCTCCCACGTCCCCTTCATTACTTTTTTCCAGTGTGTTGAGGCAGACGTGGGTGATTGAGAGAATGCTTCTGTGGGGAAATCCGGCCAGGCTTCTACCTCCTCACACTAGAGCGAGGAGGTGGTGACCCAGCTCACACTGTAGCTCCGCCCCCAGCTCACACTGTAGCTCCACCCCCATTGCATGTGCCCCACAGCAACATAACTATATTACGCAGCTCATTGTGGTCCCGAAGTGGATCAACATGTCAGTCTTTGATCCACATAGGCTGAAGCCGTGCTGGACCAGATCCAGCAACTTTAATTTAAAGGAACACTCCGTTTCCTTTGCTTGCAATCCTCTTTGAAATAGTATTTGAAACAGTCCGTTCTGCCCCTGAAAAGTTTGTGTACCTTGGGCTGATTTAAACGAACCTTCAGAAGGGATTTCTATAACTCCTGCTGTGCACAAAAAGACAATCCACTTTTCCCAGACAGAGCCCTATCGTCCTTAAGGTGGCCATACACTTATAGATTTGCAGCAGATTCGACCATCAGATTTCTGTCATATGCCTGTCAAGTCGAATCTGTTAGGAATCTATCTGATCTGTGCCACACACTAGGAGCAGATTTCCAATAGATTTCAGTATGAAATCTATTGGAAATTGATCTGAATGCATTATTGGACCAATGCAACTCTATAGGCCATCGATCTGCTGCCAGCAGCAGATCGACCTAGATTTTCCATCCTGTCAGATAGATCAAATCGATAAAAATCGGCCACAAATCGATCAAATGGGGGATTTAAAAGAATCAATTTCTGATCAATCAATCGACTCTATAGAATCGATCGATGGCTGAAATCGACCAGTGTATGGGCCCCTTAAGTCTTATTTTTCCAAGCTCATAATTGTCAAGCTCAGGTATGGCAGCACACTTGAAAATATATGTTAGATCGGGTAAATGATCAGTATCTTTCTAAGATTGAACGCTTCCTTGTTTTAACACCGTGCACCGTTAGGTAATTTCAGCAGAAACCTTGTTGAATATTTAACACACCGCCACCATTAGCTTTCTACTACACAATTTAGTACAAAGCTATGGTAAAAAGAGTCTTTTTTATTTATTTATTTTTTAGTAAAACTACACTGTTGACTTGACTTGGCAGGGAATGGAACTATAAGCGCCGGCCAGTCAGATAACTCAATAATTAAATTATAAAAAAAAGTTAAGATTAAACTTGAGCTTTAATCTTTAAGCGTCAGAGGGAGGAGGTGGGCAGAGTCAGATAATAATTAGCTTTGTGCTCACTGTCCCCTCCTAGTTCTTCCCTGACTAGCTCACATGGGTGATAATAGGAGGAGGAGTTTAAACGGCTCATAGACTTATACTTCCCCCTCAGTCAGGATAATACTAGGGTACTGAAAGCCATATTATAAATTAAAAAGAATAATGTAAAATTTCAATGACACGCAATATGACATTTTCAGCACAATATGCATTTAAAAAAAAAAAGCTTGAATTGACGCTTTAAAAACTGTTTACAAACTTCATCTACTTTTAGGCACTGGACTTGCAGGCCAGCAGGGAGTAACTGCCACAGACCTGGTTTTAGGGGGATCCCCATGTGAATATAATAGTCTCGGCACTGCTGTTGGTGTGTTTATTGCCAGATGGTGCTTATATCACATTGCGTGCAAGATATAGGAAAACCACATACCGTGCAAAAGAGGCTTGTAGCTGTGAGCTTGTGGTGGGCGCTGGGTGCAGGAATAGCCTGACGGCCGTTTCGCGCTGTCTAGGCGCTTCTACAGCCTCCGTAGAAGCGCCTAGACAGCGCGAAACGGCCGTCAGGCTATTCCTGCACCCAGCGCCCACCACCAGCTCACAGCTACAAGCCTCTTTTGCACGGTATGTGGTTTTCCTATATCTTGCACGCAATGTGATATAAGCACCATCTGGCAATAAACACACCAACAGCAGTGCCGACTCTATATCCTTATTGCATCTATCTGACGTCTGTCTACTCCAGTCAGAGCACGCTGAGCGCGCCACAAGAGTTTAACTCACTACAGCCCCGCAAGTCCTTTATACGAACAGATGTGAATCCTTTGCAGTACCGACTTTTTCTTCTTCCCCTCCATTGTCTCTCGAATATAATAGTCTGTTCTGTCTACTTCTACCACCCTTTACAAGGGTAATGCATCAGGCACTGGTGCGCCCCCTGTTTCTTTTCTGGCTTACTTCAGTTATAGTGCAGACTCCAGCAAAGTTTGACCAGAGGGTTTGAAGTCTGCTGCTTTTGCTACATTACATACTGTATTTTATGGACTATAAGACCCACTTTTTCTCCCCCAAAACTGGGGGAAAAATGTCACTGCGTCTTATAGTCCAAATGCAGGGAGTTCCTGACTTGTGAATGCCTGTCAATACGAACCTCCAACCCACCGCAATGTCAGGGACTCCCTGTACTGTGCCATGCAGAGGAGGACACAAAGGGACGTGGAGGGGAACACAAAGGGGCATAGAGGACGCAAGGGGAACATAAAGAGGCATAGAGGAGGACACAATGAGGACAGAGGCAGACACATGGGGGACACAAGGGGGACAGAGGAGGACTCAGGGAGACATAAGAGGTACAAAGGGGCCATAATCCACAAGATGCCCCTTCACCATGGATGCACCAGGTTTAGTATATATTTTTACTCTGGTTTTTGTCCTCTAAACCTAGGTGCGTCTTATGGTCCGGTGCGTCTTATAGTCCGAAAAATACGGTAATCAAAAGCCTCTGGACCCCAGGTGTCAAACACGAGGCCCCTGGGCCCAATCTGGCCCCCACACCATTTTATGTGGCCCTCAAGAGCTTCACATCTGCATGATTGTAAGCAGTGAAAGTAAATCCATACCGTATACTTGTGTCCATGGAGACGGCAGGCCTTTGCAGATGATTATATACGCACATGTAATTTTTGTGCCTGTGCACATGTGTAGCATTTTATCTTTTTTCATTAATTTTATGTTACAGTGACAATATATTTCAGTGACAGTGCCCACCATTCTTACTTTATTTAGTTTTTCTCTAAATACATCCTTTCTCCCCATCTCCTGTTGTGATTTGTCAGGTCTATTTTTTGCACACATTGGTGATGCATTTTAAAGCATGGCATCTTTGTCCTTCCTAGAGAAGATGTAATGGGACCCTAAGCAAGGTAGTAGATTTGGAGCCCACTTGTCTTTTTGATAAACTGAAGTGTAGAGAGGTCAGAGAAGGTGGCAAGTAGCAAGTAGGCCCTTTGATGCCCACTAGGCCCCAGACACCCACCTAGGTTGCCTGGTGAATGATCCTGGTCCCTCCTGCCAATCCTGTAAAAAAGCTGCTAGTGGTTTGGAGCTATCTCCACCCTAGCCACGCCCACTGGCCTGGGTTTCCCACAACACATATGTAACTTCTGGTTTGCTGTGAGCAGATGTCTGGAATACAGTATACAGCACAGGCTGCTGCTCTCCAATGCCACCTTTCTTTTACTGCAGATGACAGCCCGCTGCCTTCCCATCCAGAGGAGCACACCAGTGCAGGGGCCACATTACAGCTGACGTTTTTAGGGGGCCCACCGGAGACCCCCTATTAAATTTTAAGAAACCGCGTGGTCCGCAACTAAGCCTGTGTTTCAGATTTTGGCCCCTTATGTGATTGAATTTGCTCTGTATGCTACAGCAGGGGTCAGGAACAAACCCAACATATTTTGAAATGTAATTATGCGAGAGCCATACAATAGGTGTCAAACTGGCAGAGTGCGCATGCGCAGCAGAGGGCTCACGACCCTGTTCCCATGGTGATGTGTATACAGTTCAACCTCCTGGCGGCGGCAGAAGTGTCAGACACGTCTTCAGCTTCTCTTTGGTTTCAGCAACATCTGCAATTTTCCCGAGAGCCAGACAGGAGAAATACCAACTAACAGCTTGTACAATTAGCTAGCTGACTTGGGTGTTGACTCATTTTGTAGGATGATATGCCCGCACTTTGGCCCAATAGGCTGCCTGTCAAGTGACAGGCAGGCTACTGGGCTCATCAAAGTGCGGGGATCTTGTCCAACAAAGTCAATAGACCTGACATGATCCAGGGTGGGACAATTGGAGCGGTAGTTAGTTTTGGGGGGAGCGCAAGTAAGTTAGTAGTGCACCCTACAGCAGTAGGGTGGCTACTCAGAAAATGTTACTAGCTACGCTGCTTGAGCAGTGAATCAACTCCACTGATTTGTATGTGAGCCAGATGTAGCCATCAAAAGAGCCACATCTGGCTCCCGAGCCGTAGGTTCTGTACCACTGCGCTACAGTAATACATTTCCTGGGAGTGAGGTTTTCAGTAATATTCACTTAAACTTTCAGACTCAAGTTGCACTTTAGAGGTTAAAAGCTTTAAAAGAGCAGAGATGATGCCCCCTCCCCCCCCCCCCCCCCCCGCCTTTCCCCAGCCTCAGTAATGATGCCACTGTGTCATTATCACCCCGATAATTGCCGATCTGCTGTTTTCGTCCTTGCCGTCACTTTGCGCCTTCCTTGAAGTCTTCCTACGGCCCTTTGAAAGGCAGATGACAGGTGGATGGAGATGTCTTGCTGATACGTTTGTTGGTTTTAAAAGGGGCGATATAGACTTCATCTTCCGCCGCGGCCGCCTCGCCGATAATTAAAACATTCCAGCGGTAAAATTTAATTTCTGTATCCAGCGGCTGATTGCGGAGCGAGATGAAGAAAGACTATGGAGGCAGATAAGCACCTTGTGAGGGATAATTCGGGAGACATTTCATTAGGATTGGACAAAGATCTGTCAGAAGGTTTTAAATGGAAATCTCTGTCCCTGGAAATAAATACCTTTTCTCTCTTTTTTTTTTATTATTTCTTATTTAAAGAGAAGCGTTATTAGACTTAATCTGATCTCAGTGGTGTGACTTGTGAAGAGTGAAATCGCCTTGTCCATCAATTCCCCTCTACGGAGATTATCAGGGAATGAAACACTCCAAGAGGCCCCTTCATTACTGCTGGAGGACAAAAATGACATTTAAAGGGTGACTCCGCCTGCATCAGAGATCTTTTGCTGTGAAGGAGGGCTTGGAAATAACCAACTTTGCAAAGTGCTCAGTAGCTGATTTTGTTTGTTGAGACTCTGCAGTCTTTACGAGTCTCCTCCTGGAAATATTCATGTGCTTATTTGTTATTATAACCACTTCACCCAAAAGTGTTTTTTACCCTAACGAACAAGAGCAATTTTCACCTTTCAGTGCTCATCCCTTTCATTTGCCAATAGCGTAATCACTACTAATCACAATGAAATGATCTATATCTTGTTTTTTTTCTCCACAAATTGGGCTTTTTGGGGTTGATATTTGTTTTCAGTAATTACTTTATTTTCTATGCATTTTAAAGGGAAATACAAGGAAAAAAATGAAAAAATACATTATTTCTCCAATTTCATCCCCTATGATTTTAATATAGACACTGCTACTGTACATAAAACCCACACATTTTATCTGCCCATTTGTCCTGGTTATCACAAGATTTTAATTATGTCCCTAGTACAAAGTATGGTGACAATATATAATTTGTAAATAAAGTTGTATTTTTTTTGGGTGGTTTTTTTTCCCCCACTATTTTCACGTGGACGGGAATGCACATGCACGCTCTGAGGCTCGGACGTGCACACGTGCATGCAGGGCCGGCCCGCTCATGAGGCGGGGTGAAACTTTTGCCTCAGGCGGCAAATTTCCAGGGGCGGCATCCGCCCGTCCGTGCGGGGAGCCGGCCGCCGAGCTGGAGGGGTAGCTGGCAGGACGGGGGTATTGGGCCTAGCGCCTGGGTCCCCCGTCCTCCGCTCCCCTCCAGCCTTACATAGAAGCAGCCGCTATTTGTAAGAGGCACGGGCGGGGAGGACTCACCTCTTCCTCGATCCAGCGTGCGCTCCACTGACGTCACTTCCTGCAACGCTGCAGGAAGTGATGTCAGTGGAGCGCACGCTGGGAAGAGGTGAGTCCTCCCCGCCCGTGCGTCTTACAAATTGCGGCTGCTTCTTCTATGTAAGGCTGGAGGGGAGCGCAGTTCGGGGGACCCAGGCGAGGGAGGGGGGGTACGACCCCCTCCCCGCCGCTAGGCCCAATACCCCCGTCCTGCCAGCTACCCCTCCAGCTCGGCGGCCCCCCAGAGCGCCCCCCAGAGTGCCTCAGGCGGCAAAAAGTCTAGGGCCGGCCCTGCGTGCATGCACACAGCGGCAGCAGCACTGTCTGACTTATAAAAACGTCCTGGAGCCATTAAGAGGCTCTGGTAGGACGTTTTTATAAATCAGCATCTCATTAAGTGGTTAAAGAGAACCTGTACTGTCCGATTTGTACAATACAAAACATGCCAATTGAGTCACTGTGATATCCTGGATCCCTCTTTGCCGTTTCCGCCGCTTCCCGCTGTGATCCTGGCTTTTAATCAGTTTTAGGCAGTGTTTACAAACAAAAACATGCCCGCTAACCAGGAAGTGATGTATGTGTACATATATATATCATGTTACAGTATACTATAAGTTTTTATTACATAGTGAATTTTCTGCACTCCAGTCAGGGATTTTCACAGTTTTTCAACATGGGCAGCTACCTCCCCCCCCCCCCCCTCAGAAAAGCTGAAATTGAGAGCAGAGACCTGTCTTTGAGGGATAAATAAAGCACACACATAGAGCCTGTAGGGAGCGTGGAGAGGGCGTGCATAACTTCTCCCTATCACAGCAGAGGCAGTGCATTCCTCTCTGGGTCGACAAAGAAAAGAAGGTTAGATATATTACAGAGACAATGCAACTAGAAAAGGCTGCAGTAATCCAGAGCACATTAGAACAGGTATGGGAACTTGTAGGATAGAAGAAATAAGGCTAAAAATTTTGTTACAGATTCTCTTTAACAGAGAATTTGTATTGAAATTTTTTAGCTCTTAATCTCTTGAGGACCAGAGGTTTATACCCCCCCCCCCCCCCCCCCCCCCTGTGACCAGGCCATTTTTTTTACAATTCAGCACTTCCCAACTTTAACGGTTTATTGCTCGGTCATACAACTTAGCACCCAAATTAATTTTACCTCCTTTTCTTCTCACAAATAGAGCTTTCTTTTGGTGCTATTTTATTGCTGCTGCTATTTATAGTTTTTTTAATAATAAAAAAATCAAACATCCAGATAAGTTAATTGGTTCCCCCCTACGCTATGCATACATAGATATATAACTACGGCAGGGATTAGATTGTGAGCCCCTCTGCACCTGGTGTGAAAGGTGAGAAAAATTAAAGCGGACCTGAACTCAGAACTTCATCTCTGCTCTAAAAGATAACAGTATAATAAACTTTAAAGAAAAACATTTCTCTGTTACAGCTTTGCAGAACTTCTGCAATAAATCTGCAGCGTGTCTACTTTCTGCCTTCGTGGAAACAGACATAGGGTTAACATCCCGTGTTTAGATATTAGCTGTGTCTGCCAAGGACTGATGAATATCTGTGCTGACACAGTTGAGAGATCAAATTACACTTGTGATCACTTGAAGATGAGAGGGAATTAGACAGTCTCTTCTCTCTAAATACACACAGTGTGGATTTCTCTGTTGTCCTTGTGTCATGTACAAGAGTTCAGGTGCACTTTAAAGGACCCTGAGCAGTAAAAAAAAATATTGGGCTTACCTGGGGCTTCCTCCAGCCCCCCCATAGCCCTCTAGGTCCTCCGGCATCCTCTTCTGCTCTTCCTTGGTCCCGCAGAGGGCTCTGGTAATCGGCAACTTTGAGTGAAGTTGCGCATACGTGCCCCGTCGTGCGCCCATCACACATCACACCCTAAGCATCCTACGCATGTGCGGTTTAGTCTTTAGAGAACCGCGCAGGGCGCTTAGGGTTACCGGCATGATGACACGACAGGCAAATCCAAATTTTTGGGTTTTTTACTGCTCAGGGTTCCTTTAAGAGAAATATTTTCAAATTCAGGGCCATTATCAATAAAATTGGAGATTGCCGAATGCTTACAAATTCTGGGTCAAAATATGTTCTTTCAGATAGGGGTGATCTGGTTTCACATGTGTATCCTTTTAACTTTGCAGTACTTGCTTTGCAATTGTTTTAAAGGACACGTGACCGAGCAAGGCTAACTAAGGAGATACAGTCATGCTGATCCACATACTTCAATACATTGTCTATTCCTCTCTTCATCTTTCCCTGTTTGTGTTATTACTCCTTGAAAAGTTAGACATTTGACTAAAGACAAAGTTTCAGACAGGAAGAGGCGGGCTTGCAGCATTGTTTCCTCCTATCCCCCTCCCATTCCTTCTCCCTAAGGGGACTGAATGGGGCGGGGAAGAGGACGGAATGAAAGGGAACATTGCCACAAGCTTGCCTCTTCCTGTCTGAAAATGGGAATGAGGAGAGGGACAGACAACGCACAGAGGTTAGTGGATCCAGCATGGCCTTAGGTTGCTTTGCCTCTGGTCACATGGGCTTTATTGGTTTAACACTTGACATTGACAAGGCTCAGTGGATTACCAGGACTGGCAAATCTCCAGGTTACGGCTGGTCTAAACAGCACATTTGCCTCTGTGTTCGGCCCAAAGTTTTATAGCAGAGCAGAGGATTCTGGGAGCGTCAGTCAGGTGAAAAGTCAGCCATACTTAACATGTCTAAACCAGGCAGGGGATTTATTTATCTTTCCATTTAAATATATTAACTGGAGCAGCGCGGATGGCAAATGCGCACTTAGAGGCAGTGTGAACGATTGGCATTTGAAATCATTATCTGTGCCGGGGAGACTGGAGTAAAAAAAGCAACTTTTACAGCCTCTAAGTGGATATTTCTCTGACCTGTCTCCATGGCACTGAAGCTACGTTGTTATCAGATGGATCAATACTTCACTGTTTGTGCGAAAGTGTCTTAAGTGCTGTTTGTCCCAAAGCTTTTAGCTTCGGCAGGTCAGTTATTACAGTAAAGAAGTGCGTTTGGCGGCGCTGGGAGTGTCAGCCCGCGGCCTCGTTTTAGTGCTTCTACAAAATGTCAAGCAGACGAGGGCTATTAGCGCTAGCTGCATCTATTAACCACATTTTATTTGTCCTTTGGCTGGCTGGAAGGCGAGTGCAGGAAGGAGATTGCACGACAACCAGTTCAGCTCCAGTCATTTTTTTTTCTTCCTTTTAATTATTTTTTTACATCTAACCTTTGTTGTAAATTAAAGGGACACATTTGAAATGCAAGGTAATGTGAGCATGTGTAATCGTTTGTATAGGGGTGCAGCCACAGTAGTAAGGGAATAGTATTTGCCTTCTTTAGGCTCCTTGCACACCTAATCGCATTCGCATCGCAATACTCTCCCCAGCCGCAGTGGCCATTACTGTCTATGAGACAGGCCACAGTACCCGCGGTGAAGCGTAATGCAACAGAAGTTGTTGGGGCCACCCAGAGGCTGCAGCATGTTTCTGTACCATGCGCATGACTCTATGGGAGTCAGTGGCACATCTTTAATGATTGTTTCTGGTAGCGGTGCAGAGCGCATGCGCAGATAGGGGAATATTAGGCAGTATTGATTGAGGCCCATAGATCAACGCAGTAATCTAACCAATTAACAAAATGAAACTGAGTTCCGAGAGGGGGGGGGGGGGGGGGGCAGTTCGTGACATGAATTCTTGCTATAGAGACTTTGATTCCTGACCATGAATTTGAGGTGTTTTAGTAGCAAAGTAGTGTTTGTAACTAAAGGCCCGTACGCACTAGGCGATTTTCACAACAATTTTCCCACGACTGGCAATTTTTTGAGCAACAAGGGATCGTTTGCGGGGTTTTTGACGTAGGTACAGGCGCACAATTACATGAATTACATTTGGCGACGTGCGGCTGTAACGACCGTCACAGCGTATTGGATCTTTAAGATACTTCCCATGCAAGGTACCGTGATCACTTCACTTTCTGTTCACACACGTCATGTGACGTCCTGTGATGTGGCATATTCCCGTAGGCAGGAAGGTGGAATGGGGAACCTCGTTTGTCGGGAGGCATTACTGTGAGGTTCCCCAATCCATCTTCAGGTGAGTATTGAGCTTAGCTGTCACCCTTGTGCTGTATGTGGGTTGCAGGATTTCTGCAGGAAGTCTTTGTGCTGTATGTGGGCCGCAGGATTACTGCAGGAAGTCTTTGTGATGTATGTGGGCTGCAGGATTGCTGCAGGAAGTCTTTGTGCTGTATGTGGGCTGCAGGGTTGCTGCAGGAAGTCGTTGTGCTGTATGTGGGCTGCAAGATTGCTGCAGGAAGTCTTTGTGTTGTATGTGGGCTGCAGGGTTGCTGCAGGAAGTCTTTGTGCTGTATGTGGGCTGCAGGATTGCCGCAGGAAGTCTTTGTGTTGTATGTAGGCTGCAGGGTTGCTGCAGGAAGTCTTTGTGCTGTATGTGGGCTGCAGGAAGTCTTTGTGCTGTGTGTGGGCTGCAGGAAGTCTTTGTGCTGTGTGTGGGCTGCAGGATTGGTCCAGGAAGTCTTTGTGTTGTAAGTAGGCTGCAGGATTGCTGCAGGAAGTCTTTGTGCTGTATGTGGGCTGCAGGGTTGCTGCAGGAAGTCTTTGTGCTGTATGTGGGCTGCAGGATTGCTGCAAGAAGTCTTTGTGCTGTATGTGGGCTGCAGGATTGCTGCAGGAAGTCTTTGTGCTGTATGTGGGCTGCAGGATTGCCGCAGGAAGTCTTTGTGCTGTATGTGGGCTGCAGGATTGCTGCAGGAAGTTTTTGTGCTGTATGTGGGCTGCAGGGTTGCTGCAGGAAGTCTTTGTGCTGTATGTAGGCTGCAGGATTGCTGCAGGAAGTTTGTGGGCTGCAGAATTGCTACAGGAAGTCTTTGTGCTGTATGTGCTCTACAGGATTGCTGCAGGAAGTCTTTGTGCTGTATGTGGGCTGCAGGATTGCTGCAGGAAGTCTTTGTGCTGTATGTGGGCTGCAGGATTGCCGCAGGAAGTCTTTGTGCTATATGTGGGCTGCAGGATTGCCGCAGGAAGTCTTTGTGACCGTGTGTTTCTTCCCTTTTTCAGGAGTGCCGATGCTCTCAGTCCAGCCGAAGGGGAAACAGAAGGGGTGCGCGGGGTGCAACCGGAAAATCAAGGACCGCTACCTGCTGAAAGCGCTGGACAAATACTGGCATGAGGACTGCTTAAAATGTGCCTGCTGTGACTGCCGCTTGGGCGAGGTGGGCTCAACGCTCTACACAAAAGCCAATCTAATTCTATGCCGCAGGGATTACTTACGGTAAGAGCCATTGAAGGCAGGCAACAATGCTGGTTAACAACATTTTGGTGATTTATTAGAGAAAAGTTTAGAGCAGGGGAGCTTTGGCCCCTGTAAAGATCCACGATAATGTGAAATACTGCACAATAATCTTTCATCGTTATCTGCAGGGGAATCTCGAGGGCAGAAAGACCAATAACCTCAACCACAGATTATTGTGTGCTGCTTTGTGATCAGATTACATATCTAAGCAAGGCACAATTTTGATTTCATAACTGTAAAAGTTCAGTGTACTTTTGCCTTCTTAAAACAAAAGGTATCTGCCATAATATAGGTTTAAAGGGAACCTAAACTGAGACGTATATGGATTTTTCCTTTTAAAATAATACCAGTTGCCTGGCTCTCCTGCTGATCCTGTGTCTCTAATACTTTTAGCCACAGCCCCTGAACAAGCATGCAGATCAAGTGCTCTGACTGAAGTCAGACTGGATTATCTGCATGCTTGTTTCATGTGTGTGATTCAGCCACTACTGCAGCCAAAGAGATCAGCAGGCCTGACAAGGAACTGGAAACATCCATATCCGTCTCAGTTTAGGTTCTCTTTAAGGGCTGGTGCACACCGAGCGGTTTTTACAGCGTTTCTGCAGCCGCTTGCGGCTGCGGATCCGCTTGGTCAATGTATCTCAATAGGGTGGTGCACACCAGAGCAGGAGGCGTTTTGCAGAAACGAAAAATGCCGCGGTGAGGCATTTTTTGGATTGCGGGTGCGTTTCTGCCTCAATGTTAAGTATAGGAAAAACGCAAACCGCTCTGAAAAACGCCTGTTCAGAGCGGTTTTGCCGGCGTTTTTGTTACAGAAGCTGTTCAGTAACAGCTTTACTGTAACAATATATGAAATCTACTATACTGAAATCCGCTGCAGCAATCCGCAAAACGCTAGCAAAACGCCATAGAAAAATAACAAAAAGCGTTTCAAAATCTGCTAGCATTTTGCGGATCTGCTAGCGGTTTTTGGTGTGCACCGGGCCTGAGTGAGCAAATGTGGTTTCCCATGATGCATCACTCTTAAATATGCAAATCATCTCTTTGGGCCTCTGAAGCCAGGATTACATCCAGAACCGGTTTTGTGTAATGAGCCTATTGCTTACAGAGCCACATCAACCCAACATGCAGACAGCCTGTTCCTTACTTTCTGGTCCTCATCAGTGCATGGCAGGGTTATATTTGGCTCTATGGGATAGGGATTGGACCAGTACAGCAGAGTACCCAAGTAGCTCATGGTGACCCACAACCACTAGGACAGTATAGGGGACTAAAAGAGATTTGTATATTCAAGAGTGATGCATTATGGAAAACAGCAGTTTCTCACTTAAAGTGTACCAGAGATCTTGTAAAGTAAAGATTTGATACTTACCCGGAGCTTCCTCCCACCCCATAAACACGTCTGAGTCCCTCGCCGTCCTCCCGCGGTTTGTCGTTCAGCCACGATCAGCCCCAGTAACTGGCTCAGTCGGGTCCAGTCTGGGTCTTCTGCGCATGCACGGGACCTCCCACGCATGTGCAGTAGACCCGGACTGATGCGACTGAGCCAGCGACTGATCGCTGCTGAATGGCACACCGCGGGAGGACAGCGAGGGATGCAGCGGTGCTTATGGGGCTGGAGGAAGCCCCAGGTAAGTATCAAATCTTTACTTTTCAAGATCTCTGGCCGAATTTTTGCAAACATCTTCCTTTTTAAGAAGGCAAGAGTGTTGCTTTTATAGTAGGAAGGCTTTTCGGTCTCTTCTAGTACCCTATATTTTCTTGGTGGTTTTGGGTCACCCCGAGCTGCTTGGGTATTATGTTATAAATGTATTACCACAGGAGCAGGAAGTCAAGGACTGGACAGACCCCGCCTCCTTCCTTTCCAAAACAAATAAAACAAGTTTTTCTCTCCTTAAAGAGGAACTGTTGCGAAAATCATAACATTTAAAATACATACAGATAAGAAGTAGATTTCTTCCAGAGTAAAATGAGCCATAAATGACTTTTCTCCTAAGTTGCTGTCATTTACAGTAGGTAGTAGAAATCTGACATTACCGACAGGTTTTGGGTTAGTCCATCTCTTCATGGGGGATTCTCAGAATGGCCTTTATTCTTTATAAAGACATTCCCTGAAAAAGATTTATACAATGATGCTGGCCAGCCTCCCTGCTCACCATACACTTTTGTGGCAGTTGGATGGAGCAACTGCCATTCACTAAGTACTTTTAAAAATAAAGAAAACCCTAAGACACCCCCCCCCCCCCCCCCAAGAGAAGATGGGCTAGTCCAAAATCTGTCGGTAATGCCAGATTTCTACTACTTACTGTAAGTGACAGCAACATAGGAGAAAAGTAATTTATGGCTCATTTAACTCCGGAAGAAACATACTTCTTGTTTGTATATGTGTACATGTATGTTAAATTTTAAGATTTTCGCTACAGAGGTCCTTTAACCACTTCCCCGCCTGGGTACAGTATATCTACACTCCTTCGGACTTGAGTTCCCCGCCCAGAGCGTAGATATACGCATCCCCGCCGCTGTCCACGCCCCCGCTCTCACGTGCATGCACTCCCGCGATCGTGCACGCCGCCATCCGCTCGCCCGGAGATCAATGAACAGGAAAAACCATTCCCGTTTGTTGATCTCTTCCCCCGCAATGATCGGCATGCTTCATCAGCGCGATCATTGTGAGAAAAACTCAGTTTCCCAGCCTCCCTAAACTTCCTGCAAGCGTCCTTCCGACGCTTGTAGGACGCCTGCAAAAAAAAATAATGTGGCCATCTTGTGGCCAAAAAGTAATACTACACCCAAAACATTTTTCACATACAAATACATGATTTTCAAATATAAAATTAACTCATTAACTCCCACACTCCCCAATTGTTACCAATTTTTTTTCTTTTTGGTAATAAAATAACTAAAAAAAAAATTACAATTAAAAAAAAACTTAAATAGTTACCTTATTGACTGAAATCTTTAAATATTTATATAAAGAGGGTATAACACTGTTACTTTATAAATTATGGGATTGTAATTAGGGATGGACGCTAAACTGGAAAAAAATGCACCTTTATTTGGAAATAAAATATCGGCGCCAAACATTGTGATAGGGACATAATTTAAACGGTGTAATAACCGGGTCAAATGAGCATATAAGTTACATGGATTTTAATTATAGTAGCATGCATTATTTAAAAACTATAATGGCGGAAAACTGAAAAATAATGATTTTTTTTTCAAAATGTTTTCCTATTTTCCCATTAAAACACATTTAGAATAAAATAATTTTTGGCATAGTGTCCTACCTAAAGAAAGCCTAGTTGGTGGCGAAAAAAACCAAGATATAGTTCATTTTATTGTGATAAGTAATAATAAAGTTATAGGCGAATGAATGTAAGGAGCACTGAAAGGAGAAAATTGCTGTGGTGCTCAAGGGGTAAAACCCCTCAGTTGTGAAGTGGTTAAGGACTGTTTCTTGTAAGCAGTGGATAGCAGTACATACACTGACTGTCATGCGTTCCCGTTGAACTGCTGGGCACTTGCAGGCAGATGTAAGCACCATGGTTGGTGGTGTGACACCCATCTCATCGTTGCTTGCCTGAACAGACGGCAGCTGCGTGCTAGATGGGACACTCAGCCATTTCCTGTTGGGCAGTATGTCAACTGCAGATGCACGGTTACAAATGCCTTGCATAGCAACCAGCTGGCGCACATTCCCCGCAGTTCAGTGACTGAGCCACACTGCAAGCACGCAGTTCTGCCATCTGTAGGAAGGAGGCCTTACTCAGTGTTACAGAGTTCTTAGGCATTCCGGCTGTGCTGGTCTCTCTAACTAGAAAACTAAACATGCTTTGCAAACTGAGCCTTAAGATTGCCCCTGGACTGTATGCTTGTATAAAATAAATAACATCAGAAAAAGTTAAAATGCATATTATGTGCGATAATTGTTATAGGATTAGCATTTGGTAAATAATCTCCCATCCATGAATGAGAAACACTTTTGTAGAGAACTTATAGGTCTTTACACTCGTCTTTTCTCATCTCCCATCCATGAATGAGAAACACTTTTGTAGATAACTCATAGGTCTTTACACTCGTCTAGTCTCATTCCTGTTGAATAAAGTGATCATTCTGAGCTCAGGGGTTTTTCACCCTGATTCCTGTGTCAATTTGGGCAGTTTTTTGTTTAATACAACATGATAATAAGTGAGTGATGTATAGAAATTTGTGTATAAAATCTAAAGAAATTTGTGTTTTCTTCAATCTAAAAAAAATCAAAAAACCTGCTACACATATCCATAGATCGTCATCACCTCCCTCGCAACTTCCAGCTGTCTGTTTACTGCCACTCTCCTCTTGGACATGCAGGAAAAAGGGCTGGTGCACACCAGAACGGTTCTGGAGCGTTTTTAAAAACGCTAGCGGTTTGAAAACTGCTTGGGTAATGTATTACAATGGGCTGGTGCACACCAGAGCAGTTGTTTTTTTCCACAAAAGCAAACTCGGGGGCTGCAACATTTTTTAGATTGCTGAGGCGTTTCTGCCTCAATGAAAAAAGAAGAAGAACCGAGAGCCCAATATGGTGTAGTATGTAAAGGCAATTGGATAATGGAACGA
This sequence comes from Hyperolius riggenbachi, assembly GCF_040937935.1. Classification (NCBI taxonomy): domain Eukaryota; kingdom Metazoa; phylum Chordata; class Amphibia; order Anura; family Hyperoliidae; genus Hyperolius; species Hyperolius riggenbachi. The sequence continues at coordinate 201,971,023 of NC_090656.1, forward strand.
GTATAAATTAGATACTCACAAACCAGGGTTACCTCCAGGCAACCACTGTATAAGCAGGTGAGGAGATTAGCCTGTCCTTACTCAGGATTAAGAAGTCGCTCTCTGTAGACTGGAAAACAAGAAGGGGTATCCCCCTCCACCAAGGGTGGATATAAGACGTGTTTATATTTGAGAACAGAGGCGCCAAAAGAATAAAAACAGAATTTAAAAGTTTTAAAAATTGCGTGGGAGGCAGTGGTGGACTTACCTCCCGCAGGCAGACACAACAACTGTGTATTCAAACAAAGGGAATATTTATTGGTATACTCCTCCTGAGTCCTGAGGCGCCAAGTGCTACCTGGGCATACTGCTGTTGTGTGCTCCGTCCTGTATTTGCCTGATGAAGCGGGCTTGACCTGCGAAACGCGTTGCGATCTACCTTTGGAGTATACCAATAAATATTCCCTTTGTTTGAATACACAGTTGTTGTGTCTGCCTGCGGGAGGTAAGTCCACCACTGCCTCCCACGCAATTTTTAAAACTTTTAAATACTGTTTTTATTCTTTTGGCGCCTCTGTTCTCAAATATAAACACGTTTCTGCCTCAATGTTAAGGTATAAGAAAGTGGAAAACCGCTCTGAAAAACTCTAGATCAGAGCAGTTTTGCAGGTGTTTTTGTTACAGAAGCTGTTCAGTTACAGCTCTGCTGTAACAATATATGAAAACTGCTACACAAACGCTCCAGAAAATGCTAGGCATGTCTCTAAACATGCCTAGAATCGCTCTGAAAATCTGCTTCCAAAACCTCTAGCATTTTGCGGATCTGCTAGAGGTTTTTGGTGTGCACTGGCCCTAAAGGTGCCCATACACTTACTCGATTTCCTGCTGATAGACAGCAGATTTGATCACTGTGATCAAATCTGCTGTAAAATCGATATGCAAACGCTGACCGCTCGACCGATTTCCATCCAAAATCAATTGATCCCGTCCATCTGTCCGCGGGGAAGATTTCGCTCGATCGCGGGCCGGGAGTGCATCGATAGTGGCATTTGAATGTCCGATGACTGACGCTAGTGACAATACATTACTTGATCCGGCCGGCGTGCGTCCCCGCTGTCCCCGCGGTCCCTTCTCCGCGCTGGGCTCCGGCTGGCTTAACTTACTTCCTGTCGGAGGGCCCTCTACTGTTTAAACTTCCGCGGACAGGAAGTAAAGTGAAGCTGGAGATAAGAGCGGAGAAGAGACCGCGGAGACCGGGGGACTCGCACCAGCCGGTTCAGGTAATGTATGTGGGGGGGAAGGGGGACGGCAGCGGCAGCTCCACAGACGGTGAATCGATTTCGTAGTGAAATCGATTCAAAATCTGTTTGCAGTGTAGGCAGCCAATAGATTCCTCTTTGAACAGATTCGATCACAGAGGGATATATCTGGTGGCATAATCGGTCAGTGTAAGGCTGTCTTTAAGGGGCCCATACACCCGATTTTCTGGCTGATCGATCGATCAATTGGTCGATTGCAAATCAGTTGACCGATTGGCGGCCGATTTCGATCGATTTCAGTTGATCTGGCAGGGTAGAAAATCTAGGTCGATCTGTTGAGATTGCTTATCATTTGCATTGGCCCTAATGGAAATCTGATGGCAAAAAAATGGCATCAGATCATTTTTCAATAGATTTCAAACTGAAATCTATTGGAATTCTAATCATAGTAAAAAATATTCCTAAACACATCAGATACATAAGAAATCTATCTGATGATCTATCTAACGAGTATATAGCCACCTTAAGAGTGGCTGCTGTATCAGCTGAAGACATGCCTCATTTCTGACTGAAAACCTTCTATTCTCTATTGGGAGGGCGTGGCTTCAGAGTGGGAAGGAGAGGGCAGTGACCAGGCATTGGGAGATCACCGAGGAAGAGGTGAGGGTTTATGAATTGGTGCAGCAGGTATTGTTTTTTTTTTGTTTGTTTGTTTTCGAAAGCTGCAAAACTTTTTTACATGTATCCAGGGTTAATTCCATACAATGTTTTATAAACATCAGGGGAACCGTCTGCATAGAATTAGTACATAACCCCCATATATGTACAGGTTTCCTCCAGTTTTCAAAAATAAACTAGTACATTTCATTGACCTTCACCCAAAGCTGACCCCATATAATATCCAGCACATCAGACTGTGACCCTTCTGAAGGGCAGGGTTCAATGTACTCAAAAGCCCTCTGGAAAATGTGCCAACGCTGTATAAATAAACAATAGCACATATGTGCCAGCAATCATTTGGCTTAACATTCACGTAAAACTGGTATTTGTTTTACAATCTGTGATTGGATGGGCAAACTTGCCTAATATTGGTTTTGCATTTAATGAAACGTTTTGTTTTTTGAAAAAATGTGATTAAAGGTGTCCATTAAAGAGAATCTGTATTGTTAAAATCGCACAAAAGTAAACATAACTGTATACAGCCTTCCTTTTGAATCTCAATAGATCATTTGTGTGTTTCTTTCCCCCTGCATCTCTCATGCACTGAAGTTTCAGGCTGCTCTTTTCTTCCTGCAAACAGCTTTGCCCTTGTCTGTAATTCTTCAGTATGTGAAAGCCCAGCCAGCTCAGAGGACAATTTATCCAGCTTATCCAGTTCGGCCTATCTGGACGAGCTTCCTCGTCCAGATAGGCACTGCTGCTGCCGCCGCCTCGTGCGCGCGATCGGGCGCGCCCCCGCGCGCGCTCCCGCTGCCCGCCGCTAGCCCCCCGATCAGTGAATGGGAATATAATTCCCATTCACCGATCTATCTTCCCCGCAGAAATACCGACGCTTTCTCTCCAGAGAGCGCGGTATTTTTGCCCCCAGGAAACATTTCCCCTGCTTTTAAGTTCCTAGATGCGAAATCGTTCGCATCTAGGACTTTTTTCACTGTGGCCATCTTGTGGCCGAATAGTAAACTGCACCACAATTCATTTTTAATTAAAAAAAATATATATTTTACATTTAAAATTAACAGTTTCCCTCCCACACCAAAAATTACCCACATACACTTTTTTTTATTAAAAATAAAAATAAAAAATACAATTAAAAAAAAACAAAAACAACATAGTTAGTTACCCAAGGGTCTGAACTTTTTAAATATGCATGTCAAGAGAATATGTTATTATATTATTTAAAATTATAAGCTTATAAATAGTGATGGACGCAAATTGAAAAAATGCACCTTTATTTCTAAATGAAATATCGGCACCATAAATTGTGATAGGGACATCGTTTAAATGGTGTAATAAGCGGGACAGATGGGCAAATAAAATACATGAGTTTTAATTACGCTAGCGTATATTAATTTCAAACTATAATGACCAAAAACTGAGAAATAATGAATTTTTTTCCATTTCTTTCTTAATCTTCCTGTTAAAATAGATTTAGAAAAAAATAATTCTTAGCAAAATGTAGCACCTAAAGAAAGCCTAATTAGTGGCGGAAAAAACAAGATATAGATCAATTCATTGTGATAAGTAGCAATAAAGTTATAGGCGAATAAATGGGAGGTGAACGTTGCTCGGATGCATGAGATTTTCGGACTGCGGTGCTGAACCGGTTAAAAGAGATAAGAGAGAAGCTGCTCTAATCTAAATAACACACAGGCAGTGTGCAGAGAGGGCCCTGAAATCTGGAGTTCATAGCAGAACCACAACACTGAAGAACTTGGCAGCCTTCCAGACACAGGCTGACAAGTCTGACAAGAGAGAGATAAGTTGATTTATTACAGAGACTGTGATAGTACAAAGTGCTGCAGTAAGCCAGTACACATTAGAATAGCTTGTAGGATGATAAAAAACAGGATGCAATTTTTGTTACGGAGTCTCTTTAACGAAACAACCCCATGGCCGATCGACCATTTCTGATCACCGTGGTAACCAGTTGGAAATGGTTGTGCCCATTAGCATCTGAATTCCTGCTAACCAATCCCATCAGATTGATGGGATCAATTCTCTTAATCTGATTGCATTGGTTGGCAGGAATTTGGATGTGAATTGGCACAACCTTTTAAAATGATCGTTCAGCCATGGGACTTATTGAATATGGCCACTTTTAGATTCTCATAGTTAAGGGACAACCGAGGTGACGTGACATGATGAGATAGGCATGTGTATGTACAGTGCCAAGTACACAACTAACTAGGCTGTTATTTTTTTTTCTCTGCCTTAAAAAGTTAAACATGAGGTATGCAAGTGACAGTTTCTGCCCAAGTCAGGACCGGGTTGGATTGGGTGACTATAGCGTAACCGTCACTGATAAGGAATTACAGCCAAAAAACACTTTCCTGGCAGTAAATGGCTTCTGAGAGTAGAAAAGAGATAAAAAGGGTCAATTATTCATAGATTTGAGCTCTGCCATACATCAATGCATGTGTCATTGAGCAGAGACAATGAAACAGTAAAAACTTAAAAAACAGATTTAAATATAAAATAAAACTGTGGGATAGCTAAAACAGTCATTTTTAGGAGGAGGAGGATAGATACAATTGTTTTTCTCATGAGTTTATTTCAGCTCGGATATCCTTATCGATTCTCATAGTTTTAAAATGGATTCAGTGCAAAAAGTACAGGTGTTTTGTTACCCAAGGAAGGAGCATGAATCTACCCAGTGACACAACATTCCACCAAAGAAATTGCTGCTATTGGAATATTCATGGTAGTTCCTAATTAAATGGTGCAAATGTAAGAGGGGAAAAAAAGATTGAGATGTTTGTTGTGCTCCCTCCAATCCCCCTGTAATTTGAACTATACAAGAGATAACCGATGTCCTTTCCTCGCCAGTCTGGACCATCCACGGACTCCCCTTGCGGTTTCTCTGGTGAATAAGCTGCAATTTCCACTCTTCGCAGTAGTTTAATTCTAAAGTCCCGGCACAGTATCTGGGCTGTGTTGACACGAGCGTAATACCAAAGATTCATCTGAGGCCCTGACATTTCAAAAAGACGCGATATAAGACCTCTGTCCTTTGCAGAATGATTGCCATTATTACCCCTTCAAGGAGATGACCATTAATGATTTATAACACCTCTCGTTGCTGAGCCCTGGATACCACCACGACCGCGTCCCCGCACCTCCTCCCACCAGGCTCCATCGTCACATATCTCCCGTAAATGTGGTAGCGGGCCACGTGGCAGGAGTGACTAATTACCCCAGATGTTTCACGCTGTGCCGTTCCAGGCATGACGGCCGGCCAGCTGTTCCTCCCTTATAACCCGGGGAATTTATCTGCTGCGATTTCATTTGGGCCCCTCGTGATAAAAATGACTTCTGGGAGAAATAAGCAGATGACCTTGTCGCTGACGGAGGAGGAAAAATGGAACGGACATTGTGCAGAATGAACATTACATATGGCCTAACTGTCGCTGCTCAGTGCTAGAACTATAAAATGTAATGGGAAGCGCACAAAAGGCCGCCACAGTGCGTACCGCTCACCCGACCCAGCTACTGGAGAAACGACACAAAATGGCGATCATAAAGGATGTGGGAAAGCTACAGACAACTTCAACAATTTGATTCCATCAGAGTTTCTGCATCATTTTATTTATTTGTTGTTTATTTTTGCCTAAACATTTCCTCAATAAAAAAATTATGACCGTAAATCCTTTTCAGATTTACGCTGTTTTCTATTTTCTGATTGATGTTCGAATGCCAATTTGTGATTAGAAAGTGCATCCAATTGAGAGCTGTGTCCTGTAAGGCCCGGTTCACATTAGCGTTCCCTGTCCGGATCCGCCTGATCGGATCCGGACCGTATACTGTACAAACGGAGCGTACGTTCCGCATAGCAATGCAAAGGCTATGCGGACGTTCACATACGTACGTTCCGTACAGTACGAAGCCGGACCGGACTCCGGACACTTTTCCAACATGCGCTATTTTTTGGTCCGACTCATCCGGCCCATGCACCCGGACCGGAGCCTGACTGCACCATCCGGATATAGAAAACCAATGGGAAACGGAAGCACAGAACACACTGGAGACAACACCGGACGTTCTACCCCACTTCCTATGCGTATCATAGCGGCCATTTCGGATGGGGACACATGGGCCCAGCATATCTGGAGTGGAGCAGCAGTGACACACGTGCTGGAGCTGTTTTGGCAGTATGTCGGAGGTGGAGGTGAGGCCTACAGCGGAGGAACCTGATTCTACAGGTGCACCAGGTGCACCTTCTGCAGAGCCCAACAAATTTTAAGGTATTTTTTTTCCCCACGGATCCGGGTGGCAGCCTGAAGCAGTCCTGATGCAAACGGACCGGATCCGGATCGGAACCGTACGGTTCCAATCCGGATCAGGTCCTGATACGATCCGGATCCAGTCCGTTTGCATGCCAAAACGCAAGTGTGAACGGGGCCTTAAACTCTGCAACCTATGCATTCAGTGGAAAGCATTGAGTCAGTTAAATTATTATTTTTGGGTCAATATTTGTATTACACCAGTATTAATAAAAAATTTAAAATATTATATACAGTCAGGAGAAACTCAAAAAATTAGAAAACTTAAAAGGTGAAACTAATATATGAGATAGGAACCCTTTGCAGGTGTTTTGGATTAATTAGCTGATTAAATTATGACACTTTGAGCCGAGAATATTGAACATTTTCACAATATTCTAATGGTCTAAGCTTACATTTTGGGTTCTGATATGCTGTAAGCTACAGTGGAATGCGAAAGTTTGGACAATCTTGTTAATCATCATGATTTTCCTGTATTAGGCCCTGTTCACATTAGCAAACGCAGACGGCCGTGCGTTCAGAACGCATACGAACGCACACCATCCGCGTTTGTATGTGTTGCTTGGCTGATCCCATTCACTGAAGTGAATGAGTCAGCCGAGCGTTTCTGGAAAAAATGTGCGCAGCATGCGTTTCCGGACTGCACTGGTCTGGAACGCATGCAGTGTGAACATCAGACAGTGCACTCTATGCACTGTCTGATGTCGTGCGCGTCAGCCTCCTGCACGCGTTCCTGAAACTCGTGCAGTGTGCACAGGGCCTAAATCGTTGGTTGTTATGCTAAAAAATATCAGTTAAATATATCACATAGGTGACACACACACGTTGATATTTGAGAAGTGAAATTAAGTTTATTGGATTTACAGAAAGTTCGCAATAATTGTTTAAATAAAATTAGGCAGGTGCATACATTTGGGCACTTGTGTCATTTTATTGATGCCAAAACCTTTAGAACTAATTATTGGCTTGGTAAGCTCAGTGACCCCCTGACCTACATACACAGGTGAATCAAATTATGAGAAAGAGTATTTAAGGGGGTCATTTGTAAGTTTCTCTCCTCTTTTAAGTTTCTCTGAAGAGTAGCAACATGGGGGTCTCAAAACAACTCTCAAATGACCTGATGACAAAGATTGTTCACCATCATGGTTTAGGGGAAGGATTTAGGGGAAGGATAGAGAAAGCTGTCTCAGAGATTTCAGCTGTCTGTTTCCACAGTTAGGAACATATTGAGGAAATGGAAGACCACAGGCTCAGTTCAAGTTAAGGCTCGAACTGGCAGACCAAGAAAAATCTCGGAGAGACAAAAGCGACAAATGGTGAGAACAGTCAGAGTCAGCCCACAGACCAGCACCAAAGACCTACAACATCATCTTGCTGCAGATGGAGTCACTGTGCATCTTTCAACCATTCGGTGCACTTTACACAAGGAGATGCTGTATTCCTGTGGAGGCTCTCTATGGTGCAGGCGGCCATGTGGATGTACCCAGCGCCGGACAGCCCCCAGCCTCTCCACAGCCACCCCAGAACACAGAGGAGGACAGGGAAGGACACGACCATCCAGACGCAGGGCCCCGCGGGATGAGGAGGATGATGTCCGCACAGCAGGCTCTCCCCAAGAAGGACTCCAGCTCTTTTCCAGACCTTCCAGGCCCCTCTTTGAAAACGGAAACTGATCCAGGACGCATGAAGAACGGAAGAAGATCCGGATGCAAACTGAACGTGACCTGACCGGATCCTGATGGTGAACGGATCTTCTCAGAACGGACCCGTGCCACCGGTAAGTATTTCATCAAAACGCAAGTGTGAACCGGGCCGTAAGTTGAATTACTGACATAAATGAACTTTTGCACAATATTCTAAGTTTTTGAGTTTCACCTGTACATATAAAATGTACATTTCTCCCAGAGGAGTAAAATGCACAATGAAATGCAGTTCTCCTATGTTGGTGTTGTTTACAGTACGCTGTAAAGAGCTGACAGATTCTGGACTAGTCTATCTCCACATGGTGGGTTTTCAGTATTTTCATTATTCTATACAAAATCCCTTCCTAGAAAGGATCTATACAAAGATGTCATCCAAACTCTGCATACTGTTTTGAAAGTTGGACTGAGCAACTGCTTTAGGTATTTTTGTAAATAAAACAGTACCTGAAATTCCCCACATGAGAAGATGGGGTAGTCCAAAGCCTTTCAGATCTGTCAGATTTTCACTGCCTACTGTAAGTGACAGTGACATAGGATAACGTAATTTATATTGCATTTTACCCTAGGAGAAATCTGCATTTTATATGAATGTATTTTAAATCTTACAATTTTTGTTCGGAAAAATGGTGCTTTAAGTATTGATATGGACTAGTAAGAAAACTCTTCAGTGAATAAATATATTGCATGATAAAAGTGCTTATCCTGTAGTTCAATACTTCCAATCAATTTGTGAAAATGAAACTATTTGTGAGCCTTTTTTATTGTTTGATTGATCATAAATTCTGATTGCATCTATAAAGACAAAAGGCACATTTTATGTGTCTAGGTGATAAAAAAAATATGTTTTATAGCCATGATTTTCCTGGCATGAAACACTTTTAGAATTTGTTGTTCATTTCAATCTATCTTTGCCCCAGTTGATATTATGTCCCGAATGTTTAAGAACCTTCATAAACTAGGGCTGGTCAATCATTCCACTCTGATGCTAATTTTATGCAAATGTATGCAGCTTGCATTCAGATGTAATCACTGCTCCATTCTCTAGCTGCATAAGATTTACATCAACTCAGATTTATTTGCATCTCACTGGCCATTTCTATCATAAAGCTATACATTCTTGAAACTACCCGGTTTGGATTCTGCCTTCTGCCATTTTTTTACATTTTGAGGGCTTATTCCCACTAGGGGCATTTTCAGCCTTTTTTCAAGTGCAGGTGATTTTTAAAATCGCCCTCAAAACACTTGTGCAATGAATCTCTATGAGAAGGTTCATATCAGCGCGGTTCTTGCGCTGTGCGTTCAGCAAAGCGGTGCCTAGACCATTTTCGGGGCGATTTTGCCTCAATGGAAGGTATGGGTAAAACGCAAACGCTCACAAAATCGCTTTGTGCAGCGATTGCGTCCGCGTTTTTAAGAATAAATACATCTTATTTATTCTTTTCTGGGTCAAATAGTTCACTTCCTGACTAGCGTCATGGAGTAAATAAAAAAAATTGCTCAGGAAATGCGATTAGAAAAGTACTTTTCACAAAAACCGGAACGCCCACCCAAGTGCCGGGAATCGAAGAAAAATTGCGACAAAAAATCCAACGCTAACACAAGCAGAACGCAATGTGAACAAGCCCTTATTGCATTTTTAATCCTGTTTGTGAACATCTCTGTCAATCCCTGCCCTCTCAGGAAAAGGGTTCATTTCTCCAACAGGGACAGAGAGACTGATAACTAAAACATTTCATTTTTATATAAGATAAGGTGGCCATACACTGGTCGATTTGCCATCATATTCGACCAACAGATAGATCCCTCTCCGATCGAATCTGATCAGAGAGGGATCGTGTAGCCACCTTTACTGCAAACAGATTGTGAATCGATTTCAGCCTGAAACCGATCACAATCTGTGAAGCTGCCACTGCTAACGCCCCCCCCCTCCCCCACCCCTGCATACATTACCTGTTCCGGCCGGCGCGAGTCCCCGCTGTCACTTCTCCGCTCCGGGCTCCAGACCGTTCCTGCAGCTACTGAACTTCCTGTCCAGGGGAAGTTTAAACAGTAGAGGGCGCTCTACTGTTTAAACTTCCTGCCGGGACAGGAAGTTCTGTGTAACTGCAGCCCTGGAGCCCAGTGAGGAGAAGAAGCAGCAGGGACTCGCGCCGGCCGGAACAGGTAATGTATACCCGCTGTATTGCGTCGGTCGTCGGGCATTCGAACGCCGCTATCGACGCACTCCCGACCCGCCAGCGATCGAGAAAAATCTTCCGCACGGACGGATCGACGGGAACGATCGATATCGGACGGAAATCGATCGCTCTGTCACCGGTGTGCGCGGCGATTTCAAAGCCGATTCGATCACTGTGATTGAATCAGCCGTATATCGGCAGGAAAATCGTTAGGTGTAAAAATCGTTAGGTGTATGGGCCACTATAGGAAAGAGGCAAAACTTCACTTGAATTTGTTTAGTTGTCATTGATTTCCTGTCTCCCAAATCACCATGGTTCATGGCTGGGAGAGACTGCTACGCTACATAATTGCAGTAATACTATTACACTGATTTACGGTAACTAACGTTGGTGCGTATGCAGTCACCTTTTTCTCTCATGAGATCATTTTTCATCTTCTGTTTCAAATAACTTTTCAGCACCCTGCAATAGAAAAATGAGGTGGGAAAGTACTGTGAACATTATTCTATGTATTTTCTTGCTTGCTGGTGGCATATTACTGATAAGGGCCCCTGTATGGGTGTAGCAATTTTGTATAAGAGATCAAGGGGTCATAAGACTCTTACAAATTGGCCTACAGTTGTGAAATTATGAAGTGACCACCATTGAAGATGCTGGGGGAGTGCCCAGGTTGAAAGTTCTTTTTTAGCTACTTTTTAAAGCGGATCTGAATTCAGAACTTCCTCTCTGCTCTAAAAGATACACAACAGCATCATAACCTTTAAAGAAAAAAACATTTCTTTGTTACAGCTGATACAAATCCTGCAATAAATCTGCAGTGTTTCTACTTCCTGTTGTCATGGAAGCAGACATATTGTTAACATCCTGTGCTTTCAAATGAGCTTATCTGCCATGGTAGTCAGCTGACACAGAGGGGAGTCTCCACCTAATTCATCAGCAGTTATGGCTGGTGCACACCAAGAGGGGTTCTGAGTGTTGAAAAGCGCTTTGCTAATGTATTTCAATGGGTTGGTGCACACCAGAGCAGCTTTTTTTTCCCCAAACGCAAACTCAGGTCCTGCAGCCTCAATGGTAAGTATAGGAAAGTGGAAAATCGCTCTGAAAAGCGATAGATCAGAGGGATTTTCCAAGTGTTTTTAATACAGAAGCTGATCAGTTACAGCTCTAATATAAAAACCGCTGCACCAAAATGCTCCAAAAATCACTAGGCATGCTTAGACACTGGGCACGTGTCTAAAATCCCCTTAAAAAATCACTTCAAAAAGCGCTAAGCGTTTGCTTTTGCACTAGTGCTTTTTTGTGTGCACTGGCCCTTACTGGGTTTCGTGTCAGTAGAAGTTTACATAGAAAGTGGGACTTGATGATCTTGACTCACTTTTTCCTGTGACTTACTGTACATGCGTCTCTTTGAAGACATCTGTAAATCACAGGAACAGGAAGTTGTGTCTGGAGTTGGGCTTTCAAGTCTTAATCCAGTCAATTCCGTCTATTAGTTCTATAGAATTAAAAGCCATTTTTTATCATTTCAAACTTATCTTGGTTTTATTTTGAGGCACAGCACAAGCATATCTCATTTTCCTGCTAGGTTATTATTGTGTGTCAATTTTTTTTTTTAATTAGTACAGGTGATACTTCTCCAGAGCTGCAATCCTGTCTGCTTTGTGTAGTTGATTGCGACTACTAAAAGGTATAGTGTCCAGGTACTTTAAGACATGAACAGATGGGGGGAAAACTGAAGTGAAAAGATGACTTTTAATAGAACCAAATCACAAAATGGCTTTTGTACCAATGATTCATATAGAATTTTGGAGGGTTGTTTTTTTTTTACAAAGGTGAATTTCACTTTAAATCATCGTGCTTTCTCCTTGGTGGAAACATTCGTCATAACCATAAAAGTCCCTCGAAATCAAGATTTTTGTAATTTATAATGTTTTGAAATTCAAAATGCTGAGGGCTCACTGGCGTTCAGAAAATGAGTCGCACCACGTCGACTTTCCACCACACTCTGAAGATTGACGCAAAGCAGGTTGTAGGCAGGCGGGACAACTGTTTGCAGCTGTGGCAGTAAGAAATTACATTTTTTTTTTTCATTTCCAAACATGGTATTTGCACCTTTATCAGAGCCTGCTACTGAAAAACAGAGGGCAGCTTTCCCACGCAAGGCTCTTCTGTCCCCGCTAGAGGTTTTCTTTAGCTAATTTTATATATATATATATATAAACACTTTGAGTAATGGGAGAATCTGAAAATTGCCCCGTTTTCTCCTTTCGTTTGAAAAACTTTTTTCTGTGTGTATTACGTTCTGAAGTCTATTACTGTTAACTGAAGTTGTTGAAAGAGCACGCTCTATTTTTACATCAAGCGACAGACTTTCAAAAAGCGTCAAGCCTTGAAAACTCCTTGGCGTTTTATTCTCTACAAGGCCAACGCAACCTTTTTCCTTCACAGCAAGGGTGATGGAGCAAAGCCTGGTGGCGTCTTCTGAACCGCAACTCCAAAAGAATTTTTAAGACAGCTAAATGCCTCGATTAAAACTTTCTGAGACGCTCCGCCATTTTATTGAGAACATGAAGATGTTTTTTATTCCTGCAACAGATCACTAGAGCCGGCAAAGGTTGGAGTGATGAGAGAGGTCCTCTTTGGAGATGCACTGCAGACAGTGGGCCTGATGTACTCAGGCTGGAGAACAGTAGAGAGGCTGGACTGGACTTTTTTTTTTTTGTAATTGCCCACCATTAGTTCTGTTAAAGGACATGCTATACTTTGAATTAAGAGTCCCCCAAAGAGCCTCAAATTTACCACGCATTAGCATGTTACTTTAAAAATAATATGAAAATTATCTCCTAGGAGATAACTCAGGAGAAAAAGTTAGTTGCATAAAGGCCATTGATTCTACGCAGGGATTCAAACTTGTGCAAAGCACTTAATGGTTTCCGGGCCGGACAAGTTGAGGGCTGATACACAAGCAGTGTAAGTATTGCATGTGTCATGTGAGTTGCACAAATTGAGTAATATCACTTGCTTGTGCAGGAGTCTGTACAGCAGCGGGACCTGATGTGCTGGGCAGTGAATGATGTTAATAGTAAAAATATTATTAATCTGTTTCTTAGTGATATTTTCCTGTTGACTTACCCAGTGCCCATTTTCACACTGACCCCCTCCTAATGCTTCAAGAGTACCTCCAGCATAAACGACAGAGCCCGTCATGACATGAGCCATCAATTGGGCCACAACTGCCGAGCTGGGAGTGGCCAGAGCCTATGCAGAAATTTGGGGTAAAAAATTGCCATGCCCGCATTTTGGAGTGGGGCTGCAATGCATAGAAGAGACCCGCAGTGCTGGAACAGGTAAATATTACACCCCACCCTGCGCTACTCTGCAGTGGTGTCAGGGCAAAGTATTAGCGTGGGGGGGGGGGGGGATTGAGTACGTCAGGAAGGAGTTTAGATCCCAGGGGGCCCAATGTCAATCTCACAGGGGGCCCCCGGGCTGTTGTTATAACCAGGCACGTGCACAGGGGGGTGCTCTGGGTGCCCAGGCACTCCCCTTTTTAAAATCTTCAAAAAAGGCCCCTCTCGTGGCGCAAAATAAGCCCCGCCCCAACCGCGATAAGCCCCGCCCACTCGCGGGAAGCTCCGCCCCTGCCTGGGACACTTTCAAGTGAAGAAGCCCAGACAGGAATCCTAGTGTGGCATACTGACCTCTCCCTCCACCTAAGACCCATACTGACCTTTACCTCCCCCAGCACCCATATTGACCTCTACCTAGTACCCCGTGACCACTCCCTCCCCTAGCATTAACAGTGACCTCTCCCTCCACCTAAGACCCATATTGACCTCTCCCTACCCAGTACCCACAGTGACCTCTCCCTCCACCTAGCACCCACAGGGACCTCTCCCTCCACCCAGCACCCACAGTGACCTCTCCCTCCACCCAGCACCCACAGTGACCTCTCCCTCCACCTAGCACCCACAGTGACCTCTCCCTCCAGCTAGCACCCACAGTGACCTCTCTCTTACCCAGCACCCACAGTGACCTTTCCCTCCATCTAGCACCCACAGTGACCCCTCCCTCCCCCAGCACCCACAGTGACCTCTCGCTCCATCTAGCATCCACAGTGACCTCTCCCTCCTCAGCTCTAGCAGTGATCCTGCCTACCCCAGCACCCACACTGACCTCTCCCTCCCCCAGCACCCACTGTGATTTTTCCCTCCCCCAGTGGCTACCCTCCTGTCCCCTGCAGCATCCACAGGGACCTCCCATCCCAAAAGCAGCGCCCACAGTGGCCTCTCCCAACGGCCTCTCCCAACATCCAGCATCCACTCCCTCCTCCAGTAACCACACTGACTTCTCCCAGCACCCACAGTGACCTTCCCTTCCTCCAGCACCCACACTGACCTCTACCTACCTTAGCAGCAACTATGCCATTCATAGCAGCACCCATAGTGACCTCCCACCCCCTGCACCCACAATGACCTCTACCTCCGGAGACCCACAGTGATCTCCCCCAAAGGACCCACAGTGACCTCCCTTTCCTCCAGCACCCATACCGATCTCTACCTTCCACAGCACCCACAGTTACTTCTTCCCACAGTGACCTACCATTCCCCTATCAACCACACTGACCTCTACCTCACCTAGCAGCAACTATGCCATTCATAGCAGTAACCACAGTGATCTCCCACCCCCTGCACCCACAGCAATCCCACCAATATTCAGCACCCACATTACACTCAACCAGTAACCCCCACCTATAGCAAGCACCCTGCACCCAATACTCACATCCGGCCTCAATATGGCACTTAGTACTTGCATCAAACAGCCACACAACACCCAATACCTGCACCCCTTCACCCTATAGTTGGCACCCAGTACTCACACTTACATGGCACATTACTTGCACCCAGCCCCAACATGGCACTCACTACTCATACCTGCACACCGCCTTCACATGGCACTCACTATCTTCACTCACATAATTAATACTAGCACCCAACGTACCTGCACTCAGAACACACATGACACACAATGCCCACTCATAGCTAGCACCCATTGCAGGCATGGCACCAAGTATTTGCACCTATGTGATACCCAGTACCTGCACCCAACACCCACATGTTTCATCTGCAGTAGCTCCTGTTGCACTAAGCCTCCACTTAGTGCCCAGCACAAACTCCAAGCACTCACAATATGACATCCAGTACTTGCACCCAGAACTCACAAGGGATTAAAGAGGAACTCCAGTGAAAATAATGTAATAAAAAAAGTGCTTCATTTTTACCATAATTATGTATAAATGATTTAGTCAGTGTTTGCTCATTGTAAAATCTTTCCTCTCCCAGATTCACATTCTGACATGTATTACATGGTGACATTGTTACTGTGGGCAGATTATGGAGCTGTTTCTAGCTGGTCTGGCTTTAACAGACAGCTATTTCCTGTCTGAACATTGTTACATTGTGACAGTTTGCCCAGAGTACCGTACGGTACCAGAGCCTCTTGTGGGAGGGGTTTCAGCACAAAATCAGTCATACAGCGCTCCCTGATGGTCTGTTTGTGAAAATCATTATTTTTCTCATGTAAAAGTGGGTATCAGCTACTGATTGGGATAAAGTTCAATTCTTGGTCGGAGTTTCTCTTTAAGTACCTGCAATCAATACCTACATGATGGTTGATACACATCCATACAGCCAGAATCCACATGACACCCTGTGCCAGCACCCAGAACCCACATGGCACCCAGCATTTGCCTTTAGCACCCACATGACAATAAATATCCCACTAGCCAGTACCCATCACCCATATGTCACCATGTACTCACTCCCAGTACCCAATTGGTACTCACTATTTGCACCTAAGACCCACATACCCCATAATCAACACCCACATGGCACAGTACTCACACGTCACCAAGTTCCAAAGCCATTATATGCACCTAGTACCCGTCCATGGCCAGCACCCAAATAGCACCCAGTACCCATCCTTGGTCCGAACCCATATGAGACTCAGTACTGTGTCATGGCACACACCCAAACCACACATGGCACTCCCTACTCACACATGTCCTGCTCATGGCTCCTACATGCACCCAGTACCCACGCTTGGCCTGTACCCAGCACTCACATGGCACCCACTGCTACTCATTCAGCACCCAATACTGCATAGCACTCACTGCAAATAAACACAACATGCAACTTAGCACAAAGTGAACCTTTGCGTCTTACCATCTACTGCATCTGTGCACCCACTGCACCTTGGCACTTACTGCAGTTTTGCATCTATTATTGCTTAGCAACCACTGCATATTGGTAACCACTTCTTTGCCTGAAAAGAGGCTTGGGTGCTGATCAAGAGGGACAGAGGTCCCAGTAATGAAAGGTGAGTCTGTGCCTTCACTGTGGGCTCCACTGTGCCCACTCTAACCCACTAACAGTGGGCACCTATCACTGCTGATGTGAGGGTGGTAGCACTAAAAGAGTTGGTTCGAAGGAGACAAAAAGTCTGCCTGATACTGCTATAAAGGTGTGTGTGTGTGTGTGCGTGTGCGTGCGTGCGTGGTTAAGACTGCCTTATGCTTTCTGGAGAGGGGGTATTACATACACAATTTAGCACGATTTATCGATTTCAAATTTGAGCACCACACCCTTGAGGATCCTCTGCACGGCCCTGCCCCTTCCTGCAGCACCCACACTAATCTCTACTTTTCCCATCAGCCACCCCTTTCCCTCATAGCTGGCACCCAGTACTCACACTCACATGACACCAAGTATCTGCACCCAGGCCTAAAATTGCACCCAGTACTCACACCTGCACACAGCTTCCACATGGCCCCCACTATCTACACCAAGCACCCACTTAACCCGTACCCGCACACAAAGTACCTGCATTCGAAACCCATGTGATGCCCAAAGCCCACCCATAGCCAGCACCCCAGTACAGGCATGGCGCCAAGTATTCGCACCCATGTCACATTCAGTACCTGTACCCAACGCCCACATGACAGAGTACATGCACCCAGATCTTACATGGCACTACGTATTTGCAATCAACACCCGCATGACACTCGATACCCAATCATAGCCAGAACCCACATGACTCTCAGCACTTACACCCAGAACCCACATGGCACCCATCATCTGCATTCAGCAGCATGACAGTCAATACCCCCCTAGCCAGAAAGGAGGAGGGGGGAGGCATGCGGGGGGGAAGGCATTTCCAGGCCCCTTTTTTAAATTTGAGCACCCCCCACTTAAGGACCCTCTGCACGGCCCTGGTTATAACCCTGCTTCCCTTTATTCCTACCTTTGCTATCTCACTTCCTGTCTCAGTGACAGTAATACAGGAATTGATCAGTGTCTGAGCTGTTGCCTGGGTACTTTAAAATTCATTTACTGGACCTCAGCTAATGAGTCAACCTCTAAACAGGCAATAAAAATGCTCTGCTTCTGAGTGTACATGGGACTAGGAGGAAATTTGTGCCTGGAAAGGGACTTTAAAGATATCAGCAGCTCAGTTTTTCCACTAGAGCAAAGTTCATGCTGTCCACCTGCAGCTATCATGATGGCGCAGTCCATGCCATTGTAGGCTTGTCGATCTCCATCACCTGTATTTGGTGGATAAAACCTCTACTGGTCTCTCAGGGAATACAACTGAACAAGGTGGAGCAAGAATATCTGGATACTGTAACCGCCAGACTGGGAGGAGAAGATAATACCATTTTCAATTTCCTCTAAAGAGACTCATAAACTGCAGATCCCGGTTAAGGAATTCAAAGTGAAAGGACAGCGAACAGTGTTTAACCCTGTGCCCTGCGCCACGCTGCCCATACCTGATGCATTGCTCAGGCCGCTAAAGCATGCTGGCACTGCGGATAAAGCAATGTTTGACTTTCAGTCCCCAATTATTTTTCCTGACTGTGCCTATAACACAATCAGTCCTTTACAATGCAAATAGCAGAATGTGGAGCCTTTCATGTGGGGTAATTGAGAGAGCAACTGACACTGTTGTGGGATTCATGAATAATAGAATACAGTAGATCAGTGACATATGTAGTGATACGGCACAAGCCTCTATCAGGATTAATTCCACTAGACACTCCTCCTATGTCCCATCCCAAGTAAACTCAGCTCCTTTATGTATATATTAACATTTCATTTGAGGCATCAAGTAGATTTCGGCTAAGAGGCACTTTTTGATGGTTTTTATTGACCTGATGAAATGGGAGATACCCGAGAAACGCGTTGTCTGAACCTTTGATGCATTTGCTACTTAACCACAGGAGAGTTAATCTTACCATACCTCTCCTTTTTATATTATTTTAACTGTTTAACACCCTTTGGGCACCTCCACAGTTTTTCGTTTATACCTTTTATACAGGATGCCTGGATAGTGTACTGGTTAGTCACCATTTTTGACATGGGAACAGTGTGTGAATGCTAACCTGAGCTAGTTACCCATTCAGTAAGGAGTCCTTGGGCTTGACTTCCTGATGTTCCAGGGTGGCCTACTGACTGCGTCCTTTCTGGCTGCAGCTCTCAAGCAGTTTGAGTCTGACAGGAGAAAAGCAATAGCTTTTAGTTTCAGGGATAGAGGTGAACCTAGTCTTCTAATGCTGCAAGGCAAATGTGCTAGCCACTTAGCCGCCATGCTTTCTCATCCATAACTTTTCACCTCAAAATTATTTTGTGACTTTTTGATGAAAGGGTCACGAAGTGTATTATGTTTTATATTAGTTTCTCCAGAACATCAATTTAATCTTGACGTTTTACTTCAAAATTTGCTGGTGAAGTTTAGAAACCATTATATAGGGTAAGCAATCCTAGTGCGGAGGGAGCAAGATAGGCCTCAACCATGATACTGCCATGGTGCCACCACCATGCTTCACAGATGGGATAAAGTTTTTATGCTGACATGCACTGTGTGCCTTTTACTAAACTGAATGCCTTTTATTCAAGCAAAAAGTAAAAGAACTGCTTATCCATCTTCAGAGCATTCTTCCTATAGTCTTATTGCTCATCCACGAACTTAAGCAAACCAGAAAGACAGCAGTGTTTTGTAGGTTTGCTAGGACTTTCTACTTACAGTCTTTCCAC
This sequence comes from Hyperolius riggenbachi, assembly GCF_040937935.1. Taxonomy (NCBI): domain Eukaryota; kingdom Metazoa; phylum Chordata; class Amphibia; order Anura; family Hyperoliidae; genus Hyperolius; species Hyperolius riggenbachi. Next base: position 201,990,233 of record NC_090656.1, read on the forward strand.
TCACTCCATTAATTGGCATTCTTCTAATGGTGGACTTATGAACACTAACATTTCCCAACACATGAGGCATGTTTGATACTTCTCCATCTTAGAGATGTCCAGCAGTATTACACACCATGTTTTTGGTGGGATCTGCTGCAAGGGAACCTGAGGTGAGAGGCTGTCATATTTATTTCCTTTTAAATAATGCAAGTTGCCTGGCTGTCCCCCTGATCCTGTGTACTTTTAGCCATAGACCCTGAACAAGCATGCAGATCAGGTACTCTGACTGAAGTCTAACTGGATTAGCCACATGCTTGTTTCATGGTTGTGACTGCTGAGGCCAACTGGTATTAATAGGTGTTTAATATCTGCACTCGAGAGAAGAATGTCCAAAAAGCTGCCAAAGCAAACAGTCCTCAGATGAGACTTATCAAATATCATGTGCACAACTTCAGCACTGATCTCTCATAATCCTCCACCAAACACCTGTCAAAGTGCAGGCTTACCAATAAATATTTAGACCCAAATTATAAGGTCTCAGAATGTAGTGTCTCCACCAGGCAGTGATACTGCTTTTCCTCCTTCTTAAATTTTGTGAGCTCCATACACATCCAATGCAATAAGACTCCCAGGGATTCGGTATATGCAGTCAAATGAAATGGAACAATCTAAATGCACACTATTTATGGTACACTAGACTTTTTATTTGCTCTTAATGACCAGTTTCGCTAATGTGTCATCAGGGGCTTCACCTGAAGCCCTTGATGAATCATTAGCGAAACCAGTAGGGCAGAGTGATGGTGGATTAGGTGATGATGCCCATCCTTTTATTCAACGGGAGATACATCTGTCAAGGCCCTGTGATAAGTGTCCATATAGAAGTGTATATACTGCATATTGTTCATACTTAATCATACTTATAGCTCAGTGAGAGCAAATAAAGTCTTGCGTACCATAATTGATGTGCACTTAGATGGTTCCATTTCATTTGACTGCATATACCGAATCCCTGGGAGTCTTATTGAATTGGATGTATACAGAGTTCACAGGCTGAAAAGTAGTACCTTGGTGTGTTGGCGACACTAAATTCTGAGAACTTGTAATTTGGGTCTGAATATTTATTGCAAAGCCTGCACTGATGGGTGTTTGGTGGAGGATTATGCAAGATTACCGCTGAAGTTTTGTACAAGGCAACTAGTATTGTTTAAAAGGAAATAAATATGGCAGCCTCCATATCATTCTCACCTCGGGTTCACTTTAAGCCTCGTACACAGGTTCAAGGCAAGGCGCCCGGAAGGGATCAAAATGCCATCCTCCAGCCACAGTGCAGGAGTGATGCTGTACAGATGCATCTCTACCAATGCATTCTTTAGGTTGGGGGGGGGGGGGGGGTGAGCAGCAGTGCATGAGGAGTAGCGGGTGAGGTGGATGAGGAGAACAATGCGTTTGGCCAAGTTGATCCGCCGGGATGAACGATGGTCGACTCGCGCTAGATGCTCGGCAGAGGAAGTCATCATCAGCGTGTGTACAAGGTTTTAATCATTCACTATTGGGGAAGGTGACACAATGCTTTTGAATTGCCTCCATTTGTTCACATTATTTCTGTCGGTGGTCAAGTCCGAGCTCTAGAAATAGCAACCTCCTTTAGCCTGGCGATCATCAATAACTATTTTTAGAGGTCCTCGGAATTATCTTTTGTTTGAGCCAGAATATGCTTCCTTTGTTGGGAAGATCAGACGTTGATAGTGAACACCCAATGTTCTTTTCCTTAGATGAGCCAGGGCCTCCGACACTCACACCTGATTATCATCTCATTGGCTTTCCATTATCTAGCTTTGGGATGTCCATGAAAAAAGGCTCACGTTTCAGGTTATATTTATTCAAATATTACTATTGGTATAGTACAGCGTATTCTGCAGCGTTTTACAATGACATCGGCACAGACAGGCGTATAGAGACAATTACACGAGACAAACAAGGGTAATACAGATAACACACAGCCATATAGTATACCCTGCAGGAGGTGCATAGCAGAACAGCAAGGCAGTATACAGCAATATAATGACACATTCAGAGGGATGGCCCTGCCTGTAAGAACATACAGTCTAAAGGATTATAGAGGGATGAAACCGAAGGTGAGGAGTCGGTAAGCTGCGGTTCCCTTACTATGTACTAGAGAATAACTGCTGCAGAGTTACTGCTGGTTTAGTAACTACATAATTTGTTTGACATCCGTTTGTACGCTTGCCTGAAGAGGTGAGTCTTAAAGAACAACTGTAAGAGATATATATATATATATATATATATATATATATATATATATATATATATATATATATATATATATATATATAAAGCGTTTATCTTACCTGGGGCTTCTACCAGCCCCTGCAGACATCCTGTGCCCACGCTGGAACAAAACGATCCTCCGGTCCCCAGCTGAAGTTCACCTAAGTATTCTGCGACTTTAATGTCATGGGCCACTGCGCCTGCGCGGTTCTGCCTACGCACGTCCACACTCACGTCACCGGTAGCGACTTTTAAGGTTGTCCTTAAAGACTTAGGGCCTGATTCACAAAGCGGTGCTAACAGTTAGCACGCTGGTGAAAAGCCCTTTATCACGCCTAAACTCAGTTTAGGCATGATAAGTTTAGGCATGATAAGTTTAAGCACCAACTGGGTTAGCACCGCAGTGCACAGCTGATCAAAAGTTTTGCACTAGCAAAGTCTGGTGCACTTCGCATAGAGTTTAATGGCGCTGCATTGCGTGCGGGACTTTGCACACGATCTAAACTTATCACGCCTAAACGGCTTTTCACCAGCGTGGTGCAATGGTTATCACGCCTAAAGTCTCTAACTGGGTTAGCACCGCTTTGTGAATTGAGCCCTTAGACTCTGAAGTCTCTTAAAAAGCATCTTTTTATTATAAAATCCTGTGTAATATAATAGCCCTACCTAAACCGCCGCATCCCCGTCACTGAAATCTATCTAAATCCCCCCTAACTCCCCCCCACAAAATCAACGACTTTCTTGGTCGTGGATTTTGCTGCCCACTACTCTTCCGTGTGAGGCAGAGCTATGAGCTGCAGCCCTGCCTCACACGTGTATGTCAGTGGCGGATCTCCGCCTCTCTCCCGCCCCTCTCTGTGAAGGAAGACTGAGAGGGGTGGGAGGGAGAGGCGGCGATCGGGGCTGAGAGGCCACCAGAGCCGCGGCTCATAGGCTCTGCCTCTTACGGAAGCGCTGCCCGGTTTGCCCCCCAGGGAATTTGGGGGGATTTAGTTAGATTAGAGCGGCGAGGATGCGGCGGTTTAGTTAGGGCTATCATATTACACAGGATTTTATAGTAAAAAAATGATTTATAAGAGACTTCAGAGTCTCTTTAAGGTTGCATTTGAAGATCTAGGGGGGCAGCTAGTGCCAAATCGAATGTGGAAGGGAGTTCCAAGGGAATGGAGAAGCTTACAAGATGTCATGAATGCTGGTGCGGGAGGAGATAATTAGAGCAAACAAGTGAAGTTTATTTCCAGAGCAGAGATCTCATATTGGGTGGTAACTTGGGATTAGTTTGGCATTGTGTAAAGGATGTATTACAGAGATCTTTATAGGTTAGCATTGGAAACGTGAACTGAATGCTGTGTGCGACAGGGTGCCAAGGAAGAGAAAGACATGGGGAGCAGCAGGAGAGGAGCAGGGGGAAAGGTGGAGGAGCCGTGCAGTGGAGATCAGGATGGTCTGGGATGGAACTAGTTGGTTCCCAGGTAAATTATAGAGGAAGATATTACAGTAACCTAAATGGGACATAATGAGGGCATGCACTGGCATTTTACTTGCGTCCTGTGCAGGATAAGGATGGATGCTGGAGATGTTTTTATAATAATAATAATGTGTCTGTAAAGTGTGCTGGTTAAGGGCACCACCTCTGACCCAGGAAACCAGGGTTTGAATCTCAGCCTATCCAATAAGCCTGTAGGACTCCTTGGGCAAGACGCCTGAACACTGCACGGTAGCCTACTGAGTGCTTCCGAGTGGCTGCAGCTCTCAAGCACTTTGAGTCTGACAGGAGAAAAGTGACATACAAATGTTAACATTATTTTGGTTTTATTTTTGAGTTAAAAGGAGGTAGTTCGTTTAATGTGAGAGCAGAATACAGGGCAAGTGGAGAGTTAAGTTACTAGTTAAAGGGGACCTAAACTGAGAAGGATATAGATTTTTCCTTTTAAAATAATACCAGTTGCCTGACTCTCCTGCTGATCCTCTGTCTCTAATACTTTTAGCCACAGCCCCTGAACAAGCATGCAGATCAGGTGCTCTGACTGAAGTCACACTGGATTAGCTGCATGCTTGTTTCAGGTGTGTGATTCAGCCACTACTGCACCAAAGAGATAAGCAGGACTACCAGGCAACTGGTATTTTTTAAAAAGGAAACAACCATATCCCTCTCAGTTTGGTTCCCTTTAAGGGCAACACCTTTTTGTGTAGGAGAGCAGTACCCAATCAGTAGGGAGTCTCTGAGCCAGACTCTAATGCTCTAAATGTCCATCAGGGCGGCTTCCTGAGCCTGCTCTCAGTGGCTGCAGCTCTGCTCAGCTGTCCATTTGCTTTGAGTCCCACAGGAGAACAGGGCTGTACAAATGTTAGCATTTCATCTGTAGCAGGAGTCACACCTAGGCTGAAAACCGGAGGAGACAAGGCTACCGCTGTGTCACTGATATTGTTAGTTATTTCAGATGGGACCATAGATTCCGATGGCTGAAAATCACAACTTTTCAACAAGTTTCATTCTCATTAAAGAGGAACTGTACTGATAACATCTTACCTAATAAAACGCATGTGTCTCTGCGTCCCATGTCCCTATGTGTGTCTTTTTGTTGTTGTTGTGCGCATGTGCAGGAAGGGACGCAGAGACACTGAGGAGGTTTCTGGGGGAATGATGCAGAGGAGGACGGGGCCAGGAGGGGCGGGCGTGTGCGCTCACGGCGGCGGGCATGCGCACGGCGAATGAGCGTGACAGGGCTAAGGTCACTAGTTTTTACAAGATTAATTTATAGATTATTTAGTCAGTGTTTCCCCATTGCAATATTTTTCCTCTCCCTGATTTATTTTCTGCAATTTATTACAGGAGGCTACATCTTTAGTACTGGCAGGTGATCTCTGCGGAGTATTTGTTTACTGAGAGTTCTAAGCCAGTAGAAAAGATCTCTGGTCTCCCAGAATGGTCTGAGGGGGAGAATTCCATATAAACAGCCTAGGCTACGCCTCAGTGGGAGGGCGGAGATGCATTCCAATATATAGTTATTGGATGTCAACTATAGGTCGTTACAGTTCCTCTAAGTTTCAGGAAGAGGAAGGGCATGAAAATAAAGACGGCATTGTGAGACAAGAAGGAGATATCATCAAACTAAAAATAATACTGCAAGCCAAATAAATTGAATTTAGGTAAATTACACATTCAAAACAGTGTGTAAACTTCAAAGCACTGCTGTTTATATATTTGGTTGTTATGCAGAACTAGGCTGTAATATTAGCTCTTTCATTACGCTGGAAGGAAGTGACAGCATGAATTGCTCATATTTCCACGAGGCCTCATTTTAAAACAATGTCATGATTTTCAATTAGGCTGGAGATCTGGCGTTGCGCTCCATCTGATGGAGAACTCTTGTTAATAATCACATATTTGTAGTCGCCGCGGCCTCCGAGGTGCTTCACACCTCCCCCCTCCAGACTCTTATCGAGACAGAAAGAGAAGAAAACATAGTTAATCCTTTTGCAATATATTATTGACCCTGCGGCGGCATTGAGGTCAGCTCCCTGCGCCACAAACAGATTGAAAGCTGTAATTGCCTGGGTAAAAGAAAGAATACCAGTGAATAGAATAATTGTCACTGGAATTTTCTTTTTTCATTAGATTTTTCGGTGGCAGTAATAGTCATGTTTTTTTATCCGTTTTTTTTTTTTAATGCTACCGAGACATGAAAATTCAGCGTGTGGTGATTGCTTGTGACATGTTTCCCCCAAGGGGGCGAAAAAAACGTAAAGAAAAAAAAAAGCATTTATGATACCAAATTTTTCTTGTTTTTTTGCCCATATTGTGTGTTTAAAACATCAGAACCGTGTTGTATTTCTTGACATAAAAACAGAACGATGGCGGCGGCGGGACTGACAACTTAGCTCATGGGCCGCGATACCTTTTAATAGAATATTATATCATTTATACAGCGCACTGTATTGAGGCTTGCAGGCGCCAAGGACTCCTCCACTGGACGCGGATGCGCGCGGGACACCTCATTCCCCCAAAATCCATTTTTCTAGATTGATACGGGATGTCGAGCCGCTAAGAGCCCTCGTCAGCTGCTACGGCAATAATTACATGAAACAAATAGAGGAGAAGCTCAGAGAGATAAATCTCTGGAAATTCTGTTTATTCGTCAGCCACGGAGAGGCTCTGCTAGGCCAGCAGACAGGCAGTTCCTGATATTCTCTTATTTCTTTACTTCTGGACAGGAATTGCGCTAGTTCCATCCTTGAAGGGCTGAAGGTCAGGTGTGTTTAGCCAATGGGACTGAAGCAGTTCATCACTTGCTGAAACAGATCTGTGTAGGTCGGACATTTGAAGACACGCTGGGCAATCTAAACAGTGGATAGTGATAGGCAAGGCCGGATTTATACTTTGTGTGCCCCTAGGCCAACTTTCTTGCTGCTCGCCTTCTATGAACAGCACTTTCCCCTCTCTTTCCTGTGCAGACCCCTCTTCCATTTCCAACATTCATGTACAGCAGCTCCCTTTTATTATATTGAAATCCCTTGGGCTGCAGCTCCCTATTTGTTGCTCCCTATTTGCAACCTTTGTATTCCATTTGCAGCAATCCCTCTTCCACATCCAGCTGCCGCCCAAGGCCTGGGCTTTATGGCCTTTCCAGAAATCCAGCCCTGGTGATAGGTTGGTTACAGCCAACATTAAAGGCCTGTACAAATGTTCGATCACCATCGGTATTACACGAACGATCCCCAACGCTTACGATGGCAAAGCCCAATTTAATTTGGTGACATCACTACAACAGTCCATCGATCAGATAGTTAGCGGAAGGGCTAAAATGACTACCAGTTAGTGGAAGGGTTAAAATGAGGATCCAGAAGTGGAAAATTCCCTACACATAGTACAACGACGGTCCGCCGATCGGATCCTGAGCAGAAGTGCAAAAATGAGGACCCGGAAGTGTGAAATTGGCCACACGTGAGAACTTTGGAGGGAGTGATCGTTTGTTGTCACTCGGTATGAACAACTAACACTGATTATGATCCGAGCCAATCCACCAGTACGGATCAGTCTACATGGGCGATAATCGATGTCTTTTACCATCATTAGGACTTTTTCTTGCCCATTTTTCTCTACAATTCTTGCCCGACCTGCCGTTTGTCATACATTTCAGGTGACAACAGTTGAGCGTGTGCTTTGGTAAATGGTCAGGAATATAATCCATTGGTCTTCAGATCTAGGACCAGATTTACATTTTGTGCTGCCATAAAAATACCCATACACTCATACAGTTTACAGTTGGAGTCCCTGAAGATTTGATTAATCTGCTGGGAATCGATTCGATCTCCAACTGATGGATCGGGGGAGGGACAGGAGCGGTAGTCAATCAATAGGCCATAGCGTTGCACTGCATTAGACAGGTTCCACTTTAGATGACTTTTGGATTTGCAAGGTTGACTCCTTCCCCACTGTGGCTGACTGGCAACTCCATCCACTATTGATAGTTATGCCGAAAGTGTGGGTGTACTCCCTTTTGTCTCGGTAGTTACTTGGAATTATCTTACACAATGTAAGGTAAGGTGAAAACTAGAGTCACACTTAAAAAAAAAACTATTATTTCTAAAGGCCCTAGGTTATGTCAGACATTTCAGTGTATATGTTACGGTCAAAGCCAGAAGCCAGACAAAGTGGGAACTGGTCGGGTATCTCTCAGAATGGCCAATTTAGTTGTAACATCATGATTCAAAGTACAACATTGGCTGGCCAATGTGCAAAATGACTTTTCTGCAATTCCACTATTTGCCTGTTGTGGTGTCACTTTCTCGAACGTGACAGAATCTGGGGAGGTCAGGCTTAGGCATAGGAGAGGGGGAGGTTAGTGTTAGTTAGTGCCTGTTACACATTCACAAGAGTGAAGATACGACCAGTCAAAGTACGATGTATTCTCTTACGTCTGACCTCGGCCACATCTCTTGGCCACTTCCCACATTAGCTGTGAAGTCTCCTGCAGTGCATGGAAAATGGATGCCAGATGTCAGTATAACAAGGATTGCTATCTGCAGTACAGGTAAAGAGTGAAGTCCTCTCCCGCAGTGCTGAAGCCTTGCTGAAGCAGCCGACCACAGGCCATCCTGATTCCTGCCCACGACAGGCTGTCCAGCCAAGTGCCAATGACAGGCCATTCTTCCCAAGGCAGACAACCCTTTCCCGCCATCCACTACTGTGTCTCTGCCAAGGAAAGCGCTTGGCTCCCCTCATACCTGCAGTACCAACAGATGACACGTGTAATCCTCTGCTGCTGATTGGCTACCACTACACTTTGACTCCTCCCTGATGAACTAGCTACGACTCTCTATTGCATTTTATATCGCATATCTTGGTTTGGAACCTTCTGAACGAGGGACTGGACAGCTTCTGGACCTTCACACATGCTGAATCAGGTTTTGGATTGATCAAAACGATATACACAACCTTATAACGTGGGTTGTTGGCAGCTGGTAAGCCCCTTTCTATTCATTGATGACGGTGATCACAAGAACAGCTTGACTACCAGTATGGTGAAGCTTCAATAGACTGCACACTGAATCATCTGGTTTACTGTGATCTGCGCTGATTTTTATATTCACTTCTCACATTGGCCGGACAATTTGGGAAATGGCCACACTTCTGGCTTTGACCATAACATATATAATAGTAATGTATGAAATTATTTATTTGCCAATTTGTGAAATCGTTATGTAGGATCTATAGGCGGATCTTGGTGTCAGTTTACTTTTCCTTTGATTCATTCTAATTGGTAATAAATGTTTAGGAGATCCATGGTTCATTGGCCAGGAACAAACACTAATATCCTCTAGATGTTTACAGATATAAAAAGGGATTTACCCTAGAAAAAAAAATCATCAAATAATCGACTACACCTATAATTTTCAAAGTAGCAGAAAAGTTCCTTCTTGGCCAGACTCCTCTAAAGATCGTACAGGTGTTCCAATGCTGCGTTGTCACCCTGTTTCTTGGCATCTGAGGATTAATTGTGTCTATAAATATACGAAGAACAAACAGCGCTGTAATTTTATAGCGCCAGATGGCAACATTACTGCACAATACATTCTCTACCTTTCATATTACCTTGTGCTATTCAGACTTTATACTGGAAATATCTATGGCATTGAGACTGCTGTGATTCTAATTTCAGGCCTCTGTAATTTAAAATCCACTTAACTGACAAGGACGCATTTGTAGCTGTAGGAAAAATATGAGTTATGCTGTTTTCTTTATTAAACTGATTTCTATGATTGACATATTCCACAGTGCAATGCACAAGAGGAGCTTACACTCTAATATCCCCACTACAGTCACTAATTTACATTTACATAGCTCTGACATATTCCACAGTGCTGTACAGACATCACTGGTTCATTCCCATCAGTCTCTGCACCAGAGGAGCTTACACTCTAATGCCCTCACCACAGTCACATTTATATAGCTCTGACATATTCCACAGCGCTGTACAGAGACCACTGATCCATGTATATCAGTCTCTACACCGAGGAGCTTACACTCTAATCTTACCACAGTCGCACACTATTATTTTTATTAATTTACATACATCTGGCATATTCCAGTTTGGTAGTTCTCTTCCCCATAAGGAACTCACAAGATTCCTTTGGCTAATACACACTACAAATAACCCACTAATATATTTCTATACATTCTGGACCACCCAAAGCAATCACAGGAAGAATAAACAAATTCTCTGCATATCATGTTGTTCCTTGTAACTGAACCTAAGACCCTAGGAACTCAGAATTGCAGGACAAGCCACCAGGGGCATCACTACAAAACATGGGGTCCCATAGCAAACCTCTGAAGGACGCCACACCTCCACCCCACCCAGTTCCTGTTCCATCACACTGAGGTCCCATAGCAAACCTCTGAAGGACACCATACCTCCACCCCACCCAGTTCCTGTTCCATCACACTGAGGTCCCATAGAATACCTATGAAGGCTGACACACCTCTACCCCACCCAGTTCATGTTCCCTCACAACGAGGTCCCATAGCAAACCTATGAAGGCTGACACACCTCTACCCCACCCAGTTCTTGTTCCATCACACTGAGGTCCCATAGCAAACCTCTCAAGGCTGCCACACCCCCACCCCACCCCGTTCCTGTTCCATCACAACGAGGTCCCATAGCAAACCTCTCAAGGCTGCCACACCCCCACCCCACCCAGTTCTTGTTCCATCACACTGAGGTCCCATAGCAAACCTATGAAGGCTGACACACCTCTACCCCACCCAGTTCTTGTTCCATCACACTGTGCTTCCCACCACTTCTGGTTTCCTCCATCATCATCAATATCATCCCTTCCCTACATGCAATGCAGCATTGCACAGCAATGATCCACACAAGTCAGTACATCACATATGTACTGTCCTTGCATACTCTACACCAGTGGTTCTCAAACTAAGCGAATGCGGCCCCCTGCGGCTTTTTCAACGGCCCCCACAAGCAAAATGTATTACTTATAGGTGTGGACCACTGCATCTTTAAATATTGGAAGCCTGCATATAGAATAGCGGTGCTGGCACCACCCTTCCACATGGAAGACAGAAAGCAGTCATTCGCTGGCTTCTGATCCAATTCCACGGCAGGTGACACTGCTGTCCAATTGGATGGCAGGGTGTTACCTGAGTATTCTTCACTGTCTTGGGTGCAAAGACTTCTTTGGGCACCGCGTGAATTAATAGCTGCTGCTGGAAGTTCTCTTCTGTGCATGGTTGGCGTGGGGGTGAAGTATATATCATTTTATGTATGCTCCGGCAGTCTGAAGTATGTTGACCTGGCCCTTGACCGAACAAGTCTGGGGACCCCTGCTCTCTACACTTAGTGAAACTGGGCCATCACTGCAGGAGTCTAAATGCTACTTCATGTACTCTACTGGTCTACTTGATGTACTCTCTCATGTAATACTCTACTTCATGTACTCTATTGATACTCTACTACATCTATTGTCTGATGTGACAACCACAAACGTTTGCACCCTTATAGCAGATAGTTAAAGAGAACCCAATGTGAGAGTGATATGGAGGCTGACATATTTATTTCTTTATAAACAATGCACGTTGCCTGACTGTGCCCCTGAACCTGTGTATCTAATACTTTTAGCTATAGGCCCTGATCAAGCATGCAGATCGGGTGCTCTGACAGGATTAGCAATATACTTGTTTCTGTGTTGTAACTACTGGTGCCAGAAGAATAACAGGACTGCCAGGCAACTGGTATTGTTTAAAAGGAAAGGAATATGACAGCCTCCATATCACTCTCACCTCGAGTTCACTTTAATAAATCTAGGTAAGGTTGTTTAGATCACTTTGTTTTTTCCCCATGCTCCAGGCCTTGTGTGTTGCTGATGGTTCATTAGTGCTTTGCTGTTTAATTGAAGTGGTTTTCATTGGTGTGTGTTTGGCAGGCTCTTCGGAACCACAGGCAATTGTGCCGCCTGCAGCAAACTCATCCCTGCCTTCGAAATGGTGATGCGGGCCAGAGATAACGTTTACCATTTGGACTGTTTCGCCTGCCAACTCTGCAACCAGAGGTAAGAGGAGAAAATACCCTGCAACTGAGAACCAATCCTGGCAGATGCCTATTCTGCAGATCTGAGTCATCTCCACCCTGACATAGACATACTGTACATTCTGCAGATTACCCCAGTACTGACCCATGCTAGTATATGGAAAACAGTGCTCTGCCCTATCTACCCTCCTGAACAGTGTTCTCTAGAGATCTACAGAATATTGCTCTGCTCCGGTCTTTGTACAGCCTGCATCATAATATTTCCAATATATACACAATATTTACATTAAACACACAAGAAAGAACATACTTTAGGTCAATATCATAAAAGGGGCATTATTGCGAATAAGTACATTTTTATTTAACAGAACCAATGAAACAGACATGCGGTAGGAGTGTAACAAAACCAAAATAATAAAAAAATAATCACCTATTCAGTGGGCTTTGCATCGCTAGTGATAGTTAGCGAAGAGATGCCAATCAGCTTATTATTTTATGGGGGACAACAATTACAACTGACTTTTTTAAAATAAATTTACCTCCCTTCAGAGATGTGGTAGGAGTGATTATTCGTTTCTACCTTCTAGAGGTCCCTGCATTAGTGATTATATGAAAGAATAATGGACATTCATTTAAAAAATGTCAGTTACATAATTGTTGTCCCCCACAAGTGAATGGCATCTTCCTCGCTAACTATCACTAGCGATGCAATAGCCACTAAATTGGTGATTACTGGGATGGCTCTGCTTATTTTTTATTTTATTTTTACACTTCTACCACATAACTGTATTGTTTCTGTTAATTAAAATGAGCTAATTCACTTTAGTGCTCCTTTAACTTTCTGTTACAGTTTCTTTCAACTGTCAAGAATACCAGTCTTTAGACCAGGCACAGATACACAGATAAAACCTGCTTTATTAATAGAACAGTAACACCTTGCACGCCGCAGGTGGTATAAGCATGCAAGATTCATTATGTGCAACGTACTTTTACTGTACTTTCTGGTAGTGGAAACTTGCTGTACACTATTTGAGGATACGGCTGATGAACAGAGTGTGGTAACTAGGTCATGTGACACAAGTGTCTGTATCTGCTTAGAAGACATGGTCAATAAGAAGCAAAAACATCTGGTTTGCATGCAGACTTGCAAATTGAATGTACCTTGGAGTGTGTTCAATCAAATGATCTAAGATTTTCCTTAAAGGACCACTATCACAAAAATTGTAAAATGTAAAATACATGTAAACACATTCAAATAAGAAATACATTTCTATCAGAGTAAAATGAGCCATAAATTCATTTTCTGTTAGGTCGTTATCACTTACAGTAGATAGTAGAAATCTGACAGAACCTGCCACCTCCCTACACCCGGGTACAGCACTTCAAGCATTTTGTAACCATACAATTTTTGATAACAAGTTTGATGGATGTCAGTTTTCAACTGCACGTTTTGTAATTTTATTGCATCATGCTGCACAATGTATTGCTTCAATTTTGCTGCTATTAACCACCCTGGTGTTTGATTAAATGCGGACATACGGGCGCAGGTGGCTTTTTTTTTTTAGGCTAGCTACACTTTGCCCCCAAGTCCCCCGGCACTGTCCCCCTCCCCCTGCTCGCCGCCGGCGATATTTACCTGGCCGCGATCCCGTGATGGCCACGAATTCCGCCATAGCTTCAGGCGTTGCTATGGCGATGATCGGGCTTGGTGTTCGACGTCATGACGTCATGCGCAGTTCCGATCGCCGCCATAGCAACCGATGGAGGCTATGGAAAGACGGTGCGGGCCCCGGGGGAGGGGGTACGTATAAAACAGCGAGATTGGGGGGATCAGCAATTGGGGCCGGCAGTGATTGGAGGGGTGATGTAGCTGGCAAGTACTAGCTACACCCCCTCCGAAAATTTGGTGTAAAAAGACCCTCCAGGGGCTGAGAAATCCACCAGCGGCGATAATGGACGAGCTGAGCTCATCTAATACCGCTCAGGCAGTGCCAGACTTTTCATTTCTCTCAGTTGTTTTGCATGGACTTTGCCTGCCTAATTCAGCATTTACCCGAGTGCCTGCCAGCTCTCCCACAAAACTTCTTTATAAAGTATAAAGGCCTTGCAGAGAATCCCCTATGGAGAGATGGACTAGCCCAATGATCTGCAAACTCGGCTCTCCAGCCGTAGAGGAACTACAAGTCTCACAATGCATTTGCCTTTATGAATTATGACTGTGGCTGTCAGACTCCTGCAATGCATTGTGGGACTTGTAGTCCCTTAACCCCCTTGGCGTTATGATTCTTTCCGGATTTTAGGGTCTAAAAGCGGTGCACGCTTTCACACCCTAAAGCCTGGAAAAAATCATGCTGCCAGGGAGATCTGCAGCAGTTCCACAACCACTCACCTCCCTGGCTCCAACGCTGCAGTTATCCCTCCATCCTGCAGGTGGCGCTACAACTCTAAAGTGTGATTGCCGGCTGTCATCATGACGACAGCTGGCGATCTCACCAGGAGAAAGCAGAGCCTCGGGGGAGCGGAAGAAGAATGGCGGCTGGTGTTGGGATCCCCTGGGAGGTATGTAGAAATGCTCCCTCTTGCATTGCTCTGCACACAGCCTCCGACGGCTACCCCGAGCACAGGTTGGGATTACCACTCTGAACTGCGGTTTTCTGCCCCGACCCTAGCTCGGGATTACCGCCAAGGAGGTTAACAGCTGGAGAGCCACGTTTGCAGATCACTGGACTAGCCCAAAACCTGTCAGTTCTCTCCGAATTCTACTACCTACTGTAAGTGACAGCAACATAGGAGAAAAGTAATGTATGGCTCATTTTACTCTGGAAGAAATGTACTTATTTTGTATGTGTTTACATTCATTTAAGATTTTACATTTTTTCGCGATGTGGTCCTTTAACATAAATACGGTGCCATGAAATCCTCGCAAAACTAATGAGAGGGGACCCTGCAATCATGCAACTCCTTCACGGCTTTCCTTTAACCTCTGGGCCTTGGAAGTATTTGCCTGGACCTGGGGATGTTCTGCTTGGCTGTCTCTATATTGTTCCATTTCTGACCTTCCTTGAGATTTACAGAACAATGCTCACTATTAGAATCCATACCAATTCTGAGGATCCATACTTCACTTCAGGGCCCCTCTTGGGCTTTCCATCAAGGCAGAATATTAGGGCTAACTACTGGAATACTACATGTACCAGTCTAGCCTGTTCCTTTTATACTCCTGACAGAATGCTTCTCATTGGATATCACAGCACAGCGGCTACAAAATCCCTGTAAACTTTCCTCGCCCAGATGGTGCACTAAGCATCTTGTGCTGAGCAGAAGCTGAACGTCTTTTTGCTTAAAACCTTCAGTAAGTCGAGTTTAGGCCATTTTCCAAATCTGCACCAGATGTGTACAAATAAAATGATCTGCTTTTCAGGAAATATAAAGAGTTTCCTCTTCTAATCTGATGTAAAACATTGTCACTAACATGGCTTAAATAGCCAGAGATTGTCATGTGCCATCAGGCAAGCACAAGAGAAGCGAATGCTCACTCCCAGACAGCACTCTGCTATTTAACTTGGTCTGCAGACAGCCTGTCAGCCAATAGAGGGGCATAAATTACACCTGTGTCTGCCGGACCAAAACTAGCAGAGAGCAAAGTTTTGGCCATAGTCAGGAGAGAAGAACTGGAACAAGGTCCTCCAGCACCCGAGGCTGAGACACCAAAGTGCGCCCCTCCATCCCTCCCACCCCAGCTGTCACACACTGATTGCTATTAGACTAAGAGGCTCCCCAGGGCCCCCAACACCTTGATCTCTAGTTATCTGGCTTGCTGCCACTGCCATGTATCCCCTTTTCTTATTTCTCTCTGCTTCAAACACAATAAGGGAATGATAGCTGAGTGAGTTGTGCGCCCGCTCCTACACTGCACCCTGAGGCTGGTGCCTCTCTCGCCTCTGCCTCGGCCCAGCTATGCAGGAGAGAGAGTTTGGTCACACATAATCGTACATTACATCACCAGCAGGGGGCACCGTGTGTAGGTAACCCTCTCACCCCCCCCCCCCCCTCCCACCCCCCCTCCTAATGCTTGCCTACACACTAAGTGCTGCACAAAAGAGGGTTTAAAAACACGGCCCTGCCACCACCTGGGACCCCTAACCCTAAGCGCAGGTGAGCCCCGTTGATCCCTACACCATGGGAATCACCCATAACTGCCCATGAATGCCAAACACAAGAGAAGCAAATGCTCACTCATAAGGCAGACTGCAGATCTGTTCACATTGGTCCATTCCTAATGGATCCGCTCTTTCCCTTCGGACAAGCAGAAGGCAAGGATGTGCGGTCCACGATTTTTCTGGAACGGCTGGACCAAGCAGATGCTGACGGAATCACTGGTAGCTTGTGAGAACGGACAATGTCACTGGTCACATTCAGGTCTGCTGCCACTGCCATTCGGTCCACTGCATGGGAGAGGTTCCAGTTTACATATCCTCGCCCCATCAGAAGCATCAGGCTCCCATTGGATTGTAACAGATCAATGAGAATCGTCCCTGGTTTGGGAATCCCTCCCTAGTTTTGAGGGAGGATTCCCATTGGTCTGTTGCAAACCAATGGGGAGTCTCAATGCTTTTGCTGGGGCTCCAATCTGTATACCGGGTTTTCTCCCATTGCAGTGGACCCTAGCGGCGGTCCCAGCAGCAGTAGAGCAACGCAAATGTGACGGCGACAGGTGTACAGAGCGGGTGACAATGCACAATGGAATGGGAAAAACTGATGCCAATGGAACAAACTGATCCATTCCAAATGTAAAAATAAGAAGCTCATTTCTTCTACATTAAAAAAATATAAATAGTTGTCTCTCAACTTGCCTTCACTTACAGTAGGTATTAGAAATCTGACAGGTTTTGGTCTAGTCCTCCTCTTCATGGGTGATTCTCAGCATGGTCTTTATTCTTTATAAAGACACTCCTTGAAAAGGATTTAAACAAAGATGCTGGCCAGCCTCCATGCTCGCAGTACACTTTTTTTTTAGCAGTTGGACAGAGCAACCACCATTCACTAAGTACTTTTGAGAATAAGAACACTGAGAATCCCCTATGAAGAGATAGGCTAGTCCAAAACCTGTCAATTTTGTCAGATTTCTACTCCCTACTGAAAGTGACAGCAAGATAACAATAAAGCAATTTATGGCTCATTTTACTCTGGAAGAAACGTAATTCTTATTTGTATGTGTTTACATGTATTTTAAATGTTACAATTTTCACGATGGTGTTCCTTTAAGCAATTTAATATTGTTATTATTGATTTATAAAGCGCCAACATATTCCGTGGTGATGTACAAAGTAAGGAACAAACATGGGGCACATACATAATAATACAGACAATGGTTCACACCAAATATAGACAATGGTACAAAATACAGAATTGGTAGGCATAGCAATTACAGTGACAAATGTAACATGATAATTACAATCTATATCCAATTCCAAGACACAAAGTGAGTAACAAATTCCAAGACACAAAAGGGCGAGAAAGCCCTGCCCTTGCGAGCTTACAATGCCACCTTTCCTCTGCTTCCCCGATTAGCAGTTAGAATAGGACATTGCATGGAAGCCCTTCTGTTATGTGATGTGAGACTTCACGGCCCAGTATGACAAATGACGGCCAGCCTGGTGTCACAGCGACATCTAGTGGCCGACAGGCATCGCCTGCAGCCCTGACATATGCGCCATAATTCACTGCAAATGTAATTAACCTGCAGAAATCATATAAATATTTGAGGTTATTTTCCCAGCTGATATATTTAGATAGGAACCGGAATATATTAAGCCCCTCCGAGAATATTTGCAGATTTACAGCCGTAATATGCATCATGATTACGTTATGGCCCAGCACAGAGCGGACAGCGACGTGGCGGGCCTCTGCCGGCCGCAGTACGTGTGCGGGAAGTGGGGGGGGGAGGGAGGGCATAAATAAACCTGACTTGTAAATTGTGTTCAGAAGAAAAGACCACAATTTTTCCATAATTTATGAGCACAGGAGGGCTGTAAATCTGCTGCTCTCTCCTCTGTGTGCGACATGGCTTCATCTGGAAGTTACTGAAGTTGTGGCGTGCTTGGAAATATTAAATTAATGCATCTCTTGGACCGATCCGATAAATAAAGAGTGCAAAGTCTGAAGGAAAATGAGCCCAAAGTAAGAAAAGGGTTAATGTTAAACTCCACAGTCACCGAGCTGTGCGCCTGTGCGGCTCTGGCCGCGCGCATCCTCGATCACGCTGCCGTCCCTGTGGCCGATGTATGTAATACGCATACTGCGCAGACGCAAGACTGCCACAGGGATGGGAGCGCGATCGAAGACACGCAGACGCACTGCTGAAAATGAATCTGAGCCACGGCGTGGGACCGGTAAGTAATGGCACAGGACGTCTACAGGGGGCTGGAGGAAGCTCAAGTAATTGAAACCTTTATTTTTAGGTTCAGTTATGGTTCCCTTTAAGGGGCCAGAGATTGCTGGTCCGGAAGCAGTTAAGCAAGAAAGATGTTAGATGTTTGGAGCTGCCGCCCCCTCCACTGAGAGTCCATCCACTGGCCTTGGTATCCCACAATACATATGTAACTTCTGGTTTGCTGACTGGAAGATTATGTATGTATTGCAGATTTGAGGAATACAGTATACAGCACAGATTGCTGCTCTCCATTGCCACCTTTCTTTTATTGCAGATGACAGCATGCTGCCTTCCCATACAGAGGAGCACACCAGTACAGGGGCCACAGTCAGGTATCGCAACTGACATTTTTTAGGATGCCCATTGAAGACATCCCCCATCTGCCTGTTAAAGGATACCTTAGTCCTTTATCGATTTGGAAATTAATGCCTTGTGTATGTGTGAAGAGTTGGGCTTACCGCACCTCCCATGGTCCGGCGTCTGCATCCATTCATGTGTAACCAGCCCCGTTCCAAAGCCCGGTCGGAGCATGCGCAGTATGTCCACGGAAGTAAGCACGCACTACCGCGGGAAGACGCAGCATCTGCATTTGGTCACCTAGGGCCCAAGCGGACATACTGCGCATGCGCGCATAGTATGTCCGGGTCAGGTAACCGCATGCGCCGGCTACAACTGCCCACAGGAGTGCGCGCGTACTTCCTCGGAGATAATGCGCCGACCCTGCTGACCAGGGCTTTGGAATGGTTACAGATGAATGGATGCAGACGCCGGGCCATGGGAGGTGCGGTAAACCATGTGGCCCGCAACTAAAACCCTGATTTTGGCCCCTTATGTAATTGCGTTTGACACCCCTGAATGTAGAGTAAAGGGGTCCATGTACCTGAGACCCACACTACTGATTACACCAAAAACACTTTGGCCTCCCCTAACTAACCCACCCCTATTAACCTCCCTGGCGGTTTATTTATTTTGCCAGGGAGGCTGCAATGTGTTTTTTTTTTAATTAAAAAAAAAATATTTCATGCAGCCAACTGAAAGTTGGCTGCATGAAAGCCCACTAGAGGGCGCTCCTGATGTGTACTTTCGATCGCCTCCGGCAATCGAAAGTAACAAGATAGGCCGCAATGAGCGGCCTATCTTGTTTCGCTTTCCTCGTCGCCATGGCGACGAGCGGAGTGACGTCATGGACGTCAGTCGACGTCCTGACGTCAGAGCCGCCCGATCCAGCCCCTAGCGCCGGCCGGAACTGTTTGTTCCGGCTGCGCAGGGCTCGGGCGGCTGGGGGGACCCTCTTTCGCCGCTGCACGCGGCGGATCGCCGCGGAGCGGCGGCGATCGGGCAGCACACGCGGCTGGCAAAGTGCCAACTGCGTGTGCTGCTTTTTTCAGAACCGAAATCGGCCCAGCAGGGCCTGAGCGGCGACCTCCGGCGGCATACCCCGAGCTCAGCTCGGGATTACCGCCAAGGAGGTTAAGTTATCAAGGTTCAAATTCCTTACTCTTCTTTTTCTTCTGCCTGGAATGAAGTATGCATTGCTAGTCCTCCTTTCCACTGAGCTCTGTACTAAAAACGGCACTGTCATATCTAGCTTGCTTTGTAAACACATGTGAGTACAGCATAGATTGTATTTCAGCAGCTTCTGTGGAGGGGTGAGGTGTATTTCTTTTCTCAGCCTCCTGTCACATTTAACTGCCCTCATCCAGTCAGTGAGGAGCAGGAATGTGGGAGGGGAGATAACAAGCTTCCTTCTCCCCAGCAATGTACCCAGAATAGAGTCAGACTGGCTGAGATAAGATTTATTACAGCAGAAACATTTATGATTTTATTGGAACGCTTGCAATGCAGACTCCATGTAGACTACATAATAAACACACAGCAGTGGGTAAATGGAATTTGATTTTATGGCTGACAGTTTTTCTTCAACATTCTAGTGCTTCATATATAAAAAAATAATATAATAAATAATTAGAATGATAAGCAGATATGTGTTCTTACATATCAGAAGTCCTGTTGAAAGATGTGACTGTTTTACAGCTCAGCATTAACCCCCACCCACCTTTGTAGACTCCATTCAGTGTCAGAACAGGATCTGGTATAATGACAGAGGACTCACATCTTCCACTCCTGTAAGGGGAAATCTCTACATTATTGTTATTCAGGAAAGCCTCGGTTATACAAAGAGGTAGTGCAGATTCTAAGCTTTTTGGCCTTTTACCATGGTCAGAATGACTGCAGTGATGTATTGATGTATTGCTGCGGCTGAACACCGCATTACCTGAGCTTCAAGAGATTAATTGCTGCCATTGTCTGTAATGAGATGTGCAATTAATAGGTCAGTTTTTAAGGGTTTTTTTAATTAATCCCAGGCTATTATAACTCCATAATGTAGCATGAAGCAGCACAACATTCCCTGGAAATTAATCTCAATGATTGTTAATTACCCACATAGTACTCCACCCGAAGATGATGTGCCAGTGTTTGGTGGAGGAGGCTCCTTCTATCTCGTGGCATCTCCGGTGGTGAGATCTTGCCCTCTGGAGACCAGGGGCTGCTTGGTTCACTAAACCGTGCTATGACAAATAGCACGCCCTATCAGAGATAGCATGCCTTATCAGAGATAGCATGCCTCATCAAAGATAACACGCCTTATCAAAGTTAATACGCCTTAACAGAGCAGTATAGCGAGGGGCCGCTACAAACGAACAGGGGCTCAGGGCAAGACGAGTGCCATTGCCAATTAGCAGGCATAATTCCGTAGTGCTCGCTATGCTACTCTGATAAGGCGTGTTAACTTTGATAAGGCATGTTATATTTGATAAGGCGTGCTATCTCTTATAAAGCATGCTATCTCTGATAAGGCGTGCTATTTGTCGTAGCACAGTTTAGTGAATCAACCCCCATGACTCTGGACATCTGTCAAACGCTTTATTGGGGGAGCCAACCTTAGAGACCCCATTGCCAAGATCTCTGCGTTCCAGATTTGAAGCAGGTGGTTTCGGGGCCGAAACATGCAGACAGTCTTTTTCAGACTTTTGGTCCTTATCCGTGCATGGCAGGGATTAATATGGCTCTATGGGATAGGGCTTAAATCTGTCTGTATGACTGTTGGGGAGATCTACCAAATTTAGGAGGTCATGACAAGAAGTAATGAAATTTTCCCAAGTTGAGTAAAATGAATACAAACATTTACAGTTTAATTGCAAACACTTCATTGCTGAATCATCTGTTATTTTCTGTTTACAGGTTTTGTGTGGGGGACAAGTTTTTCCTGAAGAACAACATGATTCTGTGCCAGATGGATTATGAAGAGGGCCAGCTGAACGGGAGCTTCGAGTCACAAGTCCAATAGCGACCGGCGTCTGGCCTGGCCAAAGCTCCTCCGAATGGTGTCCTGCCGTGCAAGCAGTGACAAGTGTCTGTTGGCTTGCCTGCAATATTTTTTTAATCTTCGGCCTCCCCCCTCCCATACACCTGAGGACTGTGTGTGATGTGGTACTCTCCGCCCCTGAGGAGAGGACTACATATTATGTGGTATTCTCCACCCCTGAGGACTGCTTATGTTGTGATACTCTCTGTCCCCCAGTGAGAGGACTGCATGTGATGTAGTGCTCTCCTTCCCAGTTGAGAGGACTATGTATGATGTAATAATCTCCATTTCCAAGGGAGAGGACTACATATGATGTAATACTCTCTGCCCCAGGGGACAGGACTACGTATGATGTGACACTCTTTGCCCCCAAGGAGAGGACTGCATACGATGTGATACTTTCCACCCAAGAGGAGAGGACTGCATGTGATGTGGTACTCTCTATTCCACAGGAGAGGACAATGTGCTGTGGTACTTTCCACCCCCCACAAGAGGATTATGTGTGGTGTTGTACTCTCGGCACCTATGAGATGACTGTATGTTGTGTGGCACTCTCCACTCCTTATGAAAGCACTGTATGGAATGTGATTACTCCCGCTGATGAGAGAACTATGTATGATATGGTAATCCTTAAACTTGAGGAGACATTTGCATAGTATACGGTATGCTCTGCCCTCAAGGAAAGGAATGTATGTGGTGTGTGTTTCTCTTCATTACCCCCTCCCTGTGAAAGGACTGTGTGCTGTGTGATACTCTTCAATCCCGAGAAGAGGAGTTAGTATGATGTGGTAACTTCTGCCACCCAAGAGAAGGATGTTGCTGTATGGTACTCTCCACCCGAGGAAAGGTCAAGGTATGAAATACCTTACATCCCCCTTGGGAGGACTCTGTGCTGTGTAATACTCCCCCCTTCTGCCCTGAGGAGAGGACAGTGTATGATGAGTATTCCCCATTTCGCTTGAATGGTCTGTTTTCTTCTCTCCATCCCAAAGGAGAGGACTGTGTGCTCTGTAGTACTCTCCGCCCCTAAGGAGAGGACTCTGTGCTGTGTGGTACTCTCTGCCCCCGAGGAGAGGGCAGTGTGCTGTGTGGTTCTCTCTGCCCCCCACGAAGCAGTTGCCATTTTTAGGTGTCCAGTCGTGCCTGTTTAGCTGAGCACTGCGTCTGCCTGTCTGTGCGTCAGGAAATCGGGGAGAGCGGGGCTCCAGGTTGCTCCTGTACAGTCTGTTTTATGTATATAAACTGGAACATTTATTTTATGAAAATGTAATGCAATTTTATTACTGGTGTGAAATTAAAAGATTATGAATGTTGCTGCCTTGTTTGCTCCTCTGTAGGCATTGTACCTCCAACGCTTTTACTCTACTCTATCCACTTCCTCCCAGAGCCTCCACGTCACAACTCTATCTAAACTCTATACCCAGCACATTCACCCAGCTCCTCAAGCCAGAACAAGCTCTGCCCAAGTCCTCCATCTAGTAGATCCACCTTCCTCCTTACCTTCACCCAGTGCTTCTACCCCAATTCTTCCAACTCCACTCAGTACCTCCACCAGCACTTAACCCAGTGCCTCAACCCAGCTCCTCTTTTCATTGCTTCCACCCAGCTCCACCACTTACAGTAGATAGCTCCTTCATTTAGTTCTTCTACCCAGCTCCAGTACCAGCACCTCTACTCACCTCCTCCAGTCTTTTCTCATTCTCCACCACAGCATCCACCCAGGTCATCCACCAGTGTCACCACTTAGCTCCTTCATTTAGTGCTTTCACCCAGCTCCTCTACCAATACCTCTACCCAACTCCTTCACTTACCTCCACCATTAAGTGTTTCCACCAAGTTTCCTCCACTTCAGCATCTGTCCAGCTCCATGGCCCACTCCATCACTTAGATCCTTAATTTAGTGCTTCCACCCAGCGTCTCCACTAGTACCTCTACCCAGTTCCTATACTCACCTCTTCCATTCAGTGCTTCCACCCACCTTTTACAAATCAAGTCAAGCACTCCACCAATGTATCTCACAGTGCCTCTACCCAGCTCCTCTGTTTAGTGCTTTCCACGCAGAAGCATTACCACCACCACTACCTTTACTCAGCTCCTCCATACAATGCTTCCACCCTGCATCTCCACCAGTATAGAGCTTCCACCAAGCTCCTTTTACCAGAATCTCTTCTCAGTGCCCCACCCAGCTTTTCCAGGATAGTCGCATCCACAAGTGCTTCCACCCAGCTCCTCCAACTCTAGCTAAGGCTTCCATCAACATCAAGGGCCTCTACCCAGCTCCTCCATTTAGTGCTTCCACCCAGCAGTTTCACCTCCACCACTACCTTTTACTCAGCAACTCAATGCAATGCTTCCAGCTTGCATCTCCACCATTATAGTGCTTCCACCAAGCTCCTCTACCAGTGCTTCCTCCCAACTTCTCCAACTCTAGCCAAGGCCTCCACCAACACCGGACCAAGGGCCCTCTACCCAGCTTTTCCATTTAGCAGCACCCCTACTTGGCATCTCCACCAGTACCTCTACCCAGTTTCTTTATTCAGTGCTTCCACCCAATTCCTCTCTACCCATGACACCCTGGGAAAGCTTTTGGTTTCAGACTCTTAAAGAGAAACCGTGACCAAGAATTAAACTTCATCCCAATCGGTAGCTGATACCCCCTTTTACATGAGAAATCTTTTCCTTTTCACAAACAGATCATCAGGGGGCTCTGTATGGCTGATATTGTCTTGAAACCCCTCCCACAGGAAACTGTGAGGACCGTGGTCCTGGCAGTTTCCTGTCTGTGAACCTCATTGCATTGTGGGAAAAAACAGCTGCTTTACGGTTTACAGCTGTTTCCAACTGTCAAAAAAGCAAGCAGCATCTGCTGTCACTGACATCACTTGCCAGCAGTAAAAAATGTCACCATGTGATAAATGTCAATGTAAATCAGGGAAAGGAAAGATTTTACAATGGGCAAACACTTACTAAATCATTTATACATAATAATTGTAAAAATGAAGCACTTTTTTTATTACATTATTTTCACCGGAGTTCCTCTTTAAAGTAGAACTCTATGAAGTGGATCAGACATTCAGCAGACAAGAAAGCCTGCAATTCTTACCTTTTAAACGTTATAACCTACAAAATCTTTTAAACACTCTTTAGCCAACTGGCCAACTCATAGCTACAGTTTTATTTCAAAGTTAGCACTAGGAAGTGATGAAAATGGCCCTTCTAGTGAGATCAATGAGTCTAGTTATCGCAATTAATTTTTGAATTTTGTTTTCCCATGCATATAATCTGAAATAGCTGAATTGCTGAAAACAGCATTTTTTCTACTAAAACCACTAACTACCACGGTGTGGATTTGAAAAAAGTAATATAACCAGGAGATATTTGTATTAAACACATCCTTGAGTTATCTTAAGCTATGGCAAGAGAGCAGCATCCAAAAAGTGCCCTAATTTGAAAGACATAGAGATATCTGCACTTTTTCGGGTTAACAGCCCCTTATACTGTAGGTGGTAAAGGGGGATTAGAAGGTCTGCTGACCAAAATGTGGAGATGATTGCCAACAACTGAGAAAATGCCCCCCTGCCCTCCTAGGCTCTGTCTAGAATGCAGGCATTTGTAGCAATATGAATCCCTGAGGGAGGGGGAATACAGCTCTAGTGATCCACAGTCAAATCAAGTTTTAAAGGGGCCTGCAGCTAACACAACATGACAAAATAAAAGAGATTGTTGGTGTCATATATTTAACAGGCATGTGGGTTAAGCTGCTTCTCTGCTGGCGTCAAGAGCCCCTACGAGGTGAGGGATTTATGGCCCTGTGGGCACCTCAGGTAAGTCTGCTGCAGTCTTTCTATCCTATATCACTCATGTGTCCAATCATGGATATGCTCATTGTAGGCAGATTCATCCACAGTTAGCGTAGGGACCTCTTTAGAGATTGGCCTTGATGTCGGCAGAGGGGCATAACCCACATGCTTGTTGGATATGTGGCAGCATTGTGGAGATTACCTCAGCCCTTGCTGTGGAAGTGGAAATCATCCCGCGGCCATTTTAAAAAGTGAAAAAAGCAGAAATAAACCCATACAACAATGACCGGAAGTGCACGCCAGTGCCTGATATCTATCACACTAGCTCACTTAACATCATTTAAAAACATATATTATATGTTATGCGCATACCACAATGCATGCTGGGAGATGTAGTCCATGGATGCAAGTATAGAGCAGTACTCGCATACTATGGAATACATCTCCTGGCATGCATTGCTGCACGGACATGACCCCGCCAGGGATTACAAACTGGGTTGCCACCTCATCCCTTTAAATACCGGCACATATGAATTATACATGCCTAGTGGCTAATTAGGTGCCATTTAGGCACTGATTACGTGCGAGTAGCCCCAGAACCTGTATAACTTAGATATGCCTGTATTTAAAGAGATGAGGTGGCAACTCTGATTACAAATACCAGCAGAAGCTGAGTTGGGTGAATTAGATGGTGCATGGGAGCAGCACTCCGTAGGTAAGTAATGGTGTGTCCTGCTGCCCCTTCCCCCGCACACACACAGAGACACACTAACCCCACCTCCAGTGGGACACACCATTATGTACCTCCCCTATAGGGACGTTTGTGCACAGTTAGCTTAAAGTGGCACACCAGGTAGAGAAGAGGGATAGTCAATGAGTTGTTAATAGTTCTGGCTTGCATGCAAATTGTGTGCAGCTTTAAATAGGGACAATCAAAATCCTTACAATGTGTATTTGACTGTTCCAATTCCAAGCTGCATACAATTTGCATGCAAGAAGGAAATATCAGCATCTCATTGATCATTACTAGTGTTTAACTAGACACTTTAACCACCCTGGCGTTCTGATTAAATCGCCAGGGTGGCTGCGGGAGGGTTTTTTTTAAATAAAAAAAAAACTATTTCATGCAGCCAACTGAAAGTTGGCTGCATGAAAGCCCACTAGAGGGCGCTCCGGAGGCGATCTTCCGATCGCCTCCGGCGCCCAGAATAAACAAGGAAGGCCGCAATGAGCGGCCTTCCTTGTTTTGCTTATATCGTCGCCATAGCGACGAGCGGAGTGACGTCATCGACGTCAGCCGCCTCCGATCCAGCCCTTAGCGCTGGCCGGAACTTTTTGTTCCGGCTACGCTGGGCTCAGGCGGCTGGGGGGACCCTCTTTCGCCGCTGCTCGCGGCGAATCGCCGCAGAGCGGCGGCGATCAGGCAGCACACGCGGCTGGCAAAGTGCCGGCTGCGTGTGCTGCTTTTTATTTCATTAAAATCGGCCCAGCAGGGCCTGAGCGGCAGCCGCTGGCGGTGTTGGACGAGCTGAGCTCGTCCAGACCGCTCAGCTGGTTAAATGAAACCGGAGGTGAGAGGGATATGGAGGCTGCCATATTTATTTCATTTTAAACAATGCACATTGCCTGGCAGTCCTGCTGATCTTCTGCCTCTAATATTTTTATCCATAGATCCTGAACAAGCATGCAGCAGATCAGGTACTCTGACTCAGCTTTTACTGAATTAGCCATATGCTTGTTCCAGGGTTTTGATTCAGCCTCCATATCCCTCTCACCTCGGGTTCTCTTTAAGGCTGCCCTCACACTTATCCTTGCGATTTTTGGCAATGTTTTTTCATATTTGCAATTTTGCGCTTTTCAATTTTTCACATCCGAATCATTTTTATCTATTTATTTCGTTTGCGCTTTATGCAAATTTTCACAATCCCATTTTTCCATGCATACCAATGGAGTTAATTTACATTAAATTGTTTATATTTAACTTTGCATGTGATCAGGCCCAGATTTACCTCACAGAGGCCTATAGGCACACATGTCCTGGCACCCCAGACTTTGCCCTCCATGAACCTACAAATCCCCACCAAACTACAATGCCAGTGTTCTGGCTGGCCCAGCTGTCACTTCTCCCTTACTTCCCTTGCACCTCACAGTTAGCTACAGGGGCCCCTTAGTATTAGGTAGCCAGAAGTACCCTCAGTATTAAAGTGAACCTGGGGACTAAAAATCGACTCAGCAGCACTGAAAAGGCTTGGTGTTTCTTTAACAGTTTCACAGCATCAAAACTTTGTTTCTCTTATACAAGCCTCATTTTTAGCTGCACAGAAGAAAACTGCCCGGGCTTTTTTCCCCTGATGCTGTGCAAAGCATGATGGGATTTCTGATGTTGTTGTTCTCTTTCTGCTGTTTTGGTGCAATTTTTTTTCTTTTACATTTTGAATTTGACATTTAAAGCCTAGCATGTGCAGCTAGGAGGGGTAATCAGGACACAGGATAGTTGGAACTGTGTCTCCTGCTCCTTGTCACCTCCTTTCAACCAAAAAGATGGCTGCCCCCATGACAAAGATGGCAGCCCCCATGAATCACAAACATTTGCCTGTTCTTTTAAAACAGGGTGGGTAAGAGATTATATTACCTATCTATTCTAATTAACATAACTAATGTAACTTGATGACAGTGTGTTTGTTTAGGCAGAAGTTCCTCTTTAAGTAGCTAGAGGTGCCCTCTAGTATTATGTGGCTAGAACCTCAAAATTAAGTAGCTAGTGGTGCCCCTGACTGAAGATGCCCCTGACTGAGATCTGGTCAGTGGAATGCAGAGAGAAGGATAAGTAACCTCTTATTTACACTCTCACCAGGACTCTGCATAGGGAAGGAGGGAGGGAGGCGCTCGGGGAGGGGAGTGAGCTGCCTTCCATGATCAGGCGCCTGTAGGCACGTGCCTACAGTGCTTTATAGTAAATCTGGGCCTGCATGTGATTCTTCACATTAGGAATGCAAAAATTTGTATTTCCACTCACTTGCATGATGCGGGGAAAAAGCGTACATGGGGCCATTTATTTCCTGCAGACAATTTGTATGCGATGATTTGCACAGTGCAAGTCAAATGCAATGCCACTGACTTGCATTAGATGTGCAGCTAAAGCAAATTCACAAAAAAAGAACACAAATTCTGTTGTGTGAAAGAGGCCTAAATTTGGATTTCCATAATAGTAAGTGGGCACCATATACCATCACCCCCTCCGCAGCCTGCAGCTCTTCCATTAGGGGTGGAGCTGTGTGTGCAGGGTAAATTGTCTTTCCTGTACAGCGGCAGCCAGACATGTCACTGGTGGGGCGGAGCTGTGTGGGGGGGGGTAAATTGTCTTTCCTGTACAGCGGCAGCCAGACATGTCACTGGTGGGGCGGAGCTGTGTGTGTGCAGGGTAAATTGTCTTTCCTGTACAGTGGCAGCCAGACATGTCACTGGTGGGGCGGAGCTGTGTGTGTGCAGGGTAAATTGTCCTTCCTGTACAGTGGCAGCCAGACATGTCACTGGTGGGGCGGAGCTGTGTGTGTGCAGGGTAAATTGTCTTTCCTGTACAGTGGCAGCCAGACATGTCACTGGTGGGGCGGAGCTGTGTGTGTGCAGGGTAAATTGTCTTTCCTGTACAGCGGCAGCCAGACATGTCACTGGTGGGGCGGAGCTGTGTGTGTGCAGGGTAAATTGTCCTTCCTGTACAGTGGCAGCCAGACATGTCACTGGTGGGGCGGAGCTGTGTGTGGGGGGTAAATTGTCTTTCCTGTACAGTGGCAGCCAGACATGTCACTGGTGGGGCGGAGCTGTGTGTGCAGGGTAAATTGTCTTTCCTGTACAGTGGCAGCCAGACATGTCACTGGTGGGGCGGAGCTGTGTGTGTGCAGGGTAAATTGTCTTTCCTGTACAGCGGCAGCCAGACATGTCACTGGTGGGGTGGAGCTATGTGTGAGGGGTAAATTGTCCTTCCTGTACAGTGGCAGCCAGACATGTCACTGGTGGGGC
This sequence comes from Hyperolius riggenbachi, assembly GCF_040937935.1. Taxonomy (NCBI): domain Eukaryota; kingdom Metazoa; phylum Chordata; class Amphibia; order Anura; family Hyperoliidae; genus Hyperolius; species Hyperolius riggenbachi. The sequence continues at coordinate 202,019,669 of NC_090656.1, forward strand.
GGAGCTGTGTGTGCAGGGTAAATTGTCTTTCCTGTACAGTGGCAGCCAGACATGTCACTGGTGGGGCGGAGCTGTGTGTGCAGGGTAAATTGTCTTTCCTGTACAGTGGCAGCCAGATATGTCACTGGTGGGGTGGAGCTGTGTGTGCAGGGTAAATTGTCTTTCCTGTACAGCGGCAGCCAGACATGTCACTGGTGGGGCGGAGCTGTGTGTGTGCAGGGTAAATTGTCTTTCCTGTACAGTGGCAGCCAGACATGTCACTGGTGGGCGGAGCTGTGTGTGTGGGGGGTAAATTATCTTTCCTGTACAGCAGCAGCCAGACATGTCACTGGTGGGGTGGAGGTGCAGCGCAGAGAGGTGATGAGAGAGACTAGAGTAAACATCAGGGACGGAATCACATATTACTGCTGTTATTGAAAAATGAAATATTTATGGAAAGTATAAATTTCTGAAGAAGGATCCGTGTTTGGAAAAGAGCTCAAAAAAGAGGAAAAAGCCAACCATCTCTCCATCTCTCTAAAGAATTATCGTCAGCCGCAAGAAGGAAGAAAACAGATTATATATATTAAAAATATATATATATATATATATATATATATACACACACACACAATGGGTTGCAAAAGTATTCGGCCCCCTTGAAGTTTTCCACATTTTGTCACATTACTGCCACAAACATGCATCAATTTTATTGGAATTCCACGTGAAAGACCAATACAAAGTGGTGTACATGTGAGAAGTGGATCAAAAATCATACATCATTCCAAACATTTTTTACAAATAAATAACTGCAAAGTGGGGTGTGCATAATTATTCGGCCCGCTGAGTCAATACTTTGTAGAACCACCTTTTGCTGCAATTACAGCTGCCAGTCTTTTAGGGTATGTCTCTACCAGCTTTGCACATCTAGAGACTGAAATCCTTGCCCATTCTTCTTTGCAAAACAGCTCCAGTTCAGTCAGATTAGATGGACAGCGTTTGTGAACAGCAGTTTTCAGATCTTGCCACAGATTCTCAATTGGATTTAGATCTGGACTTTGACTGGGCCATTCTAACCCATAGATATGTTTTGTTTTAAACCATTCCATTGTTGCCCTGGCTTTATGTTTAGGGTCATTGTCCTGCTGGAAGGTGAACCTCCGCCCCAGTCTCAAGTCTTTTGCAGTCTCCAAGAGGTTTTCTTCCAAGTTTGCCCTGTATTTGGCTCCATCCATCTTCCCATCAACTCTGACCAGCTTCCCTGTCCCTGCTGAAGAGATGCACCCCCCGAGCATGATGCTGCCACCACCATATTTGACAGTGGGGATGGTGTGTTCAGAGTGATGTGCAGTGTTAGTTTTCTGCCACACATAGCGTTTTCCATTTTGGCCAAAAAGTTCCATTTTGGTCTCATCTGACCAGAGCACCTTCTTCCACATGTTTGCTATGTCCCCCACATGGCTTTTGGCAAACTGCAAACAGGACTTCTTATGCTTTCTGTTAACAATGCCTTTCTTCTTGCCACTCTTCCATAAAGGCCAACTTTGTACAGTGCATGACTAATAGTTGTCCTATGGACAGAGTCTCCCACCTGAGCTGTAGATCTCTGCAGCTCGTCCAGAGTCACCATGGGCCTCTTGACTGCATTTCTCATCAGCGCTCTCCTTGTTCGGCCTGTGAGTTTAGGTGGATGGCCTTGTCTTGGTAGGTTTACAGTTGTGCCATACTCCTTCCATTTCTGAATGATAGCTTGAACAGTGCTCCGTGGGATGTTCAAGGCTTTGGAAATCTTTTTGTAGCCTAAGCCTGCTTTAAATTTCTCAATAACTTGATCCCTGACCTGTCTTGTGTGTTCTTTGGACTTCACGGTGTTGTTGCTCCCAATATTGTCTTAGAAAACTTCTGAGGCCCTCACAGAGCAGCTCTATTTGTACTGATATTAGATTACACACAGGTGCACTTTATTTAGTCATTAGCACTCATCAGGCAATGCCTATAGGCAACTGACTGCACTCAGATCAAAGGGGGCCGAATAATTATGCACACCCCACTTTGCAGTTATTTATTTGTAAAAAATGTTTGGAATCATGTATGATTTTCGTTCCACTTCTCATGTGTACACCACTTTGTGTTGGTCTTTCAATAAAATTGATTCATTTTTGTGGCAGTAATATGACAAAATGTGGAAAACTTCAAGGGGGCAAAATACTTTTGCAACCCACTGTATGTATGTATGTATGTATGTGTATGTATACATATATATGTATGTGTATGTATACATATATATATATATATATATATATATATATATATATATATATATATATATATATATATATCATCTCACAAACGTTTTAGTATTTATATAGTGCCGACTTCTTTTGCAGTGCTGTACAGAGTATATTGTCTTGTCACTAACTGTCCCTCAGAGGAGCTCACAATCTAATGAATATGCCGCCAGGAGATTTGGGCGCAGGATAAAGACGGCTTACCCTGTTCCCGCACAAGTCCCGGCGGCGTTAATTACTATTCCCCCTCCAGGTCGACATGGATGGTGGGGAGCCCGGAAGGTGAGTATTTACTACACCACTCCCGCTGCCATGCATTTCTGCAATGAAGGTGGGAGCACGGAGCCAGGCCCCCCTCCCAGCGGTGGAGTCCCAGTGTGCCGCTGGTTTTCCCTCCAGTTGGGGGGGGGGCCTATACCTGGCTAAGCTATACTGGGGCACTTATACCTGGCAAAGCTATACTGGGGCACTCACACCTGGCTAAGCTATACTGGGGCACCCATATCTGTCTAACCTATACTGGGGCACCTATACCTGGCTACCCTATGCCTGGATAAGTTTACTGGGGCACCTACACCTATTTAACCTATACTGGGTGCACCTATGTCTGGCTAACCGATACTGGGGCACCTGTGACTAGCTAACCTATACTAAGGGCACCTATATCTGGCTAACTTATATATACAAGAGGCATCTATACCTGGCTAACCTAAACTTGGGCCTATACTGAGGCACCTATACCTGGATAACCTATACTGGGACACCTATACCTGGATAACCTATACTGGGGAACCTATACATGGCAAACCTATACTGGGGGCATTGATACCTGGCTAACCTATACTGGGGGCACCTATACCTGGCTATGTATACTGGGGACACCTAGCCTGGCTACCTATACTGGGGGGCCAAATACCACATTACAAACAATCTTGAGCCCACTCGGGGGTGGGGGGGGGCTGGGGCAGTTTTACACCCTCATACTGGGAGAAAATTAAGCCTAGAAACTCCCCTGTATATATGTGCTCGAAATATAAGCCATACTCCGAATGTAAGTCTAGCTGCAGTAAAGTCAAAAAGCATGTCAACTTGTGTTTCTACTGAAGCCGATAGTCTCATGGGCAGGATCATGGCTCTGTCATTGGGCCAATCACTGCGCTTACTGCTACTCAGTGAGTGCAGTGATTGGCCCACTAATGGAGCCATGGTCCCGCCTGTGAGACCATCGGTTCCAGTAGAAACACAAGTTGCCGTACGACTTCCCCATAGGCTGAAGCTTTGGGACACAGTGGCATGAAGCTGGGGGAAAGAAGTAGATGCAGGGGGACACGGGAGAACAGCGCGGCATGAAGCTGGGGGTAAGAAGAGGATGGATGGGGACATCGGAGGACATAGTGGAAGACACAGCGGAGGACCTAGAAGGACACAGGGCACAGGAGGACATAGAACAGAGGAGGACACTAAAGGTACAAAGGGGACACAGGCACAAAAGAGGTGCATCCAGCAGAGGAAGAGGTGGCACAGCGGGGAAGGCAGGAGTACTCACAGCACAGGAGCTTATCTGCATAGAAATAAAAGCCATCCCCTGAAAATAAGCCCTGTGGGGGATTGTTATAAAATCACATCGCTGAAGTGGGATCACACCCATAGCATTACATAAGCAAGAGCTTTTCAAGTCCCAAAGTGCTCAGAAAAGCGCTCCTAGTGCGTTCCAGGCCTAAGACACTGGCTTATTTTTTGGGGAAACACACACACACACACACACACACACACACACACACACACACACACACACACACACACACACACACACACCCCTTGATTCACAAAGCGGTGCTAACCTACTTAGCACGTCTAAAGTCTTTAGACGCGCTAACCAGGGTGCTAAGTAGGTTATCACCGGATTTCTCAATCAGATCGCGCGCTAACTTTGCGCGCGCAAAGGTTTACGCGCGCAAAGGTTTACGCGCGCTAATTTCCATAGGCTTTAATGGGCACTTTGCGCGTAAAGTTTTATGCGCGAAAAGCTTGTTTAGACGTGCTAAGGGGGTTTTCACAGGCGTGCTAACAGTTAGCACCGCTTTGTGAATCAAGCCCTATATATATAGTATTACTGGATTGAACCAGTAGCAGTTTAGCTATGCATTGGTCTTGATTCAATATTTGCAGTGGGTAAAATTGTCTTCTTAGTAATTATAACAATGTCCTTGTAGGAGGTCATCCTAAACAAGTAACAGTAAAAGTTCTGACCCCCGCAAACGTCTGCAATTTGATATTTTTGCAGTGCAACAGCAGCCTTGCAATAAAATCTGCCTTCTTTACAAGAACAGATCACAGCAACATTTCACACATCACATCTGATGATGGACTGATTTCATTTGTAGTCAGAACTTAACTTTTACATCCCAAAGGCCACACTGGCCCCTGTGTCTCTGTTATACAGCACAGGAGTTTTTAGAAACCAAAATACAGCCAGATACAAGCTAAGCGCTGCTGCGGGGGTATAAATACCGCAGGAAAGTCAATCTACAGGTCTGATTGGCAGATTATAAACACTAATCCCGTCCTGACTCATCTCCGCCCTCGCTGCCACTTCTGTTTACTTCTCGCACATTTCACAGCCACCGACTAGAAAATAACAACAATCTGCCGCTAATGATTCACAGCTGTCACTCAAACTGAGCTACACCACTGTCACCGACTGCGGCAACTCCGCTCAGCAACTCCAATTAAACTTCCCAAGTTCATTTATATTTCCGTTTACATCAGGACCACAAGTACTACTTTATGACACCAGTTTCTACCAAACCCTCTCTACTGTATTACAGGTAGCTGTACAAAGTCCAATAGCGACCTCATTGCATTGCATAAATGATTGGCGCTTCCTAATCGAGATACTGATATTCCGATTAGGAAGATTAGTTAAAAACAGTTCCAAAACCCAGAACTCACACCGTGGGCCCTTGCAAACAGGAGTCTGATGTGTATACAAGGCTTTAAACAGTGCACACAAAATTCTTAGTGCAGTGAGATCAAAGATACAGATATAAACTTGCCCACGTCTCCATATCCCAACCAGGCTTCGGCCTTACGCCATCGTCAGAGCCCCTCGTCAGTTCAAACTGATCAGGTTAGTCACATGCTTGTTTCAAGTGTTTGATTCAGACACTACTGCAGTCAAAGAGAGCATCAGAAGTGCCAAGCAATTGGTATTGTTTAAGGCTACTTGCACACCAAGACGTTACGTTAGGTGCTACATGAATGTCGCATAACGTGCACCTAACGCAAAGTCTGATGCTCTTGGATGTGGACGTCAGAGTGAGCCGCGTTGTGCAGCTCACTCTGGCGTCCGTGATGCCGTGATGCGTACCCTTGGACGCATGCGGCATCACGTGGTCCCGCCGGCCAATCGCCCCACAGAGCGGCCGCACCAGGAAGTAAACACTGCACGTCACAACGTGCAGTGAATATTAATTAGCCATGTGCCTGGCCGCTCTCCGCTCCTCCCCAACATGACTGCGCATGTGCAGATAGTCTAACGCGGCTTAAGCCGCTGTAACGCCGTAGCATGCTGCACTTTCGGAAGAACGTGCAGCGTTACATGTAACGCAACGTGGGCAGTGTGAACAGCCCACTTGTGTTACATTGCTGTGCGTTGGGGGAGCGTTACAGGCTGCACTAATGTGCGCCTGTAACGTCCCTGTGTGTAAGCAGCCTAAAAGGAAATAAATATGGCAGCCTCCATATACCTCTTGCTTCAGTTTCCCTTTAATAAACCATTAGGGCTCTTTCACACTAGAGGCTGCGGTAGAAAAGGCTGAAACTCAGCCTTTTGCTTTAATGGCAGTACATAGCGTTCTCAAAGCGTTTTCAAAGCGTTCTACAGCTCATATGAAAACGTCCTTTTTTTTTCTATAAAAATAAGTGAACAAGTCAGCTGTAAAACGCTTTGAAAATGCTTTGAAAACGCTAAAGTTGGCGTTTTCCATTGACTATCATTGAAATGCCAACAGCCAACTTCGGCTGTAAACAGCCCTTTAAGGGCTCTTTCACACTAGAGGCTGCGGTAGAAAAGGCTGAAAGTCAGCCTTTTGCTTAACGCCAATATATAGCGTTTTCAAAGCGTTTTCAAAGCCTTTTGAAAGAGTTTTACAGCCCATATGAAAACGTCCTTTTTTTTTTCTTCTATAAAAATAAGTGAACAAGATAGCTGTAAAACGCTTTGAAAACGCTGAAGTTGGCGTTTTCCATTGACTATCATTGAAACGCCAACAGCCAACTTCGGCTGTTAACAGCCCTGAAAAAGCTCCTGGGAGCGTTGAAACGCAACGCTCCAAAACGCCGAGTTAGATGTGAAAGGTAAAATGAAAGTCTATGGACTTTCTTTTACCTAGCAAAACGCCAACTTCGGCCGTGGCGTTAAAACGCCGAAAAATCCCTCTGGTGTGAAAGGGCCCTAAAAAGCTCCGCGAAGCTTAAAAAAGCAAGGCCCAAAAAAGCTGCTTTAGGTGTGAAAGGTAAAATGAAAGTCTATAGACCTTTATTTTACCTTGGAAAACGCCAACTATGGTCTTGGCTGTAAAATGCCAAAACTAGCCTCTGGTGTGAAAGGGCCCTTAGAGGGTGTATTTACATCTTTGTCTCTATTTGTTTTCTGGAAGATGCAAATAAACTTTAAAAAAACAAAATGGAAAGAAAAAAAAAGAACAGACCTAATCACTGGGATTGAAATTACTTCTGTGAAATAAAGATAGTTTGATCTCCCCCAACGCAGACAGAAAACAAAGAGATGCTATAATTCCCAGATATAAAAGACAAAGTCACCACGTATCAATCTACGCGGATCAAATAAATCAGGCTTTGTACGTCTGTACACAGAATACGCGGCGTTGCATATGGCGCAGCGTCTGCCTCCACGGCTTTTGTTTAGACTTGAAACGCTGCTGAAATTCTGGAAGAAATAGCAGTGTCTGTATTTCCCAATCAAAAAACAAAAAAATGTCATTTGATTCTTGGCTGGGAAGGCAGCTGATTCCACGCAATGAAAGAACGTCTTACAGGAGCTAATTCTTCAGAAGATGCCAGAAAACACATGCAAGGCTTGGCACGGCAACACAGAGTGCCGAAACAACGCCTAATCTTCTTAATGGAGGCCTTTGAATCCAATGTGGCATTTGTGAGCGTCAATGAGTCCGGAAGCCAGCTGTGCCCAGTTACAAGGCCTTTCAATGTCAGGAAAGTTAGGAAGTTTCTTGTGAATGGAGTCTAACCGGAAGGTTCTGTCTACGAGGGCTGAAGAATGACTGACAAGCATTTCCAAAGTGTTCATTTGGAGACCATGTATCTCTACTATGAGTGGAATAACCCTGGAGTCGGACGAGACCACCAGAAATGTATTACTATAGGCAGAAGTATCCTGGGTAAGACCACCAGAAATGTATTACTATAGGCAGAAGTATCCTGGGTAAGACCACCAGAAATGTATTACTATAGGCAGAAGTATCCTGGGTAAGACCACCAGAAATGTATTACTATAGGCAGAAGTATCCTGGGTAAGACCACCAGAAATGTATTACTATAGGCAGAAGTATCCTGGGTAAGACCACCAGAAATGTATTACTATAGGCAGGAGTATCCTGGGTAAGACCACCAGAAATGTATTACTATAGGCAGGAGTATCCTGGGTAAGACCACCAGAAATTTATTTCTACAGGCAGGAGTATCCTGGGTGAGACCACCAGATGTGTATTACTATAGGCAGGAGTATCCTGGGTAAGACCACCAGAAATGTATTACTATAGGCAGGAGCAGGGATGCTCATCTGGATCCGTTTTTCCGCTATCCGGGTCGGATCAGGATACCTGGGCCACTATCCGGATAGCACTATCCGGATTCTATCCGGATAGCTAGCTGCATAATCCGGATACCCGCAGGTATCCGTCCACATATCCGGATCCGGATAGTGTAACTAGTAAGGAGATGATGTCATTCAGCCAATCAGAGGGCTCCCAGCAGAAGCCCTAGCAACCAATCACAGAGGGGAACCCTGGCCAGCCCCACCTGACCTCATTGAGCCAATCCGAGGCCTACCAGCCTAAGTCCTGGCACCCAATCACAGAAGGGAACCCTGGCCAGCCCCCCTGTATAGCAAGGAGGGCTGGCATGATGAGACAGATCGTCCTTGCTTGTGTGGCTGGCTAGTCACTGACAGACTTGCTCCAGTGCTGGCTTAGCAAGTGCTGTATACAGTGATAAACCTAAAGCTTTGAGCAGGGCCGAGGCATAGGCTGGAGAGGCTCCAGCCTCAGGGCGCAGTGTAGGAGGGGGCGCAGAATTCATTCAGCTGTCATTCCTAATTGTGTTTGAAGCAGAAAGAAATAAGAAAAGGGGATACACAGCAGTGACTGCAAGCCAGATAACTAGATATTAAGGTGTTGGGGAGGTTGTGGGCCCTGTGGAGCCTCTTAGTCTAATAGCAATCAGTGTTTGATGGCTCGAGTGGCAGGGATGGAGGGGCGCACTTTGGTGTCTCAGCCTTGGGTGCTGGAGGACCTTGTCCCGGCTCTGGCTTTGAGTGCTAAACATCTTCACTACGCTATTGTTCTATTGTTTTTTTTAGCTAGCTAGCTTGTAATCCGGATATCTGGGTACCCGGATCCGGATCCGGGCGGGTAATAAAAAGCACTTGCCGAGCATCCCTGGGCAGGAGTATCCTGGGTAAGATCACCAGAAATGCATTACTATAGGCAGAAGTATCCTGGGTAAGACCACCAGAAATGTATTTCTACAGGCAGGAGTATCTTGTGTGAGACCACCAGAAATGTATTACTATAGGCAGAAGTATCCTGGGTAAGACCACCAGAAATGTATTACTACAGGCAGGAGTATCTTGTGTGAGACCACCAGAAATGTATTACTATAGGCAGAAGTATCCTGGGTAAGACCACCAGAAATGTATTACTACAGGCAGAAGTATCCTGGGTAAGACCACCAGAAATGTATTACTACAGGCAGGAGTATCTTGGGTAAGATCACCAGAAATGTATTACTATAGGCAGAAGTATCCTGGGTAAGACCACCAGAAATGTATTACTACAGGCAGGAGTATCTTGGGTAAGACCACCAGAAATGTATTACTACAGGCAGGAGTATCTTAGGTGAGAACACCAGATGTGTATTACTATAGGCAGAAGTATCCTGGGTAAGACCACCAGAAATGTATTACTACAGGCAGGAGTATCTTGGGTGAGACCACCAGAAATGTATTACTATAGGCAGGAGTATCTTAGGTGAGACCACCAGATGTGTATTACTGTAGGCAGAAGTATCCTGGGTGAGACCACAAGGAGGAGAGCAGCTCCTGCAATTACAGGAGGACCCAAAGCTGTGGGGGGCTCCAACTACTAACCTTCACTTCCTCCAATACATGGAACTATACTTCAGAGCAGGTGTCTCTGTGGCTACTATTGTTATGGGTGTGAAGCTCATGATGGCCACACTTGTTTTATGACCCTTGTGAGATGGGCTCCAAGGCTGTGAAGGATACCAAAGCAAGGGAAGGGAAGGAGTGTGAACAGTGGGGGGGCATTAAGGTTTTGCTGGGGGGGGGGGGGAGCATGACTTGTACTTATGTCATTGATCCAGATTGATTATATACTGGGCAATATCCCATGGAATGTAATACTGTGTATAGATTTGAGGTTCAGAAATCCAAATGAAATATCAGACTTTGAATGAGAAGCCCAAAATATACTGTATAAGCTAAGTTGGCTACAAGATTTCTCAGTACAGGGATAATCCTATCCACCTCTTGGCTGATGCAGGGACAGAGATAATACAGGGGTTGGACAAAATAATGGAAACACCTTGAATATCAAACAAAATATATTTTAATATGGTGTAGGTCCACCTTTTGCGGCAATTACCGCCTCAATCCTCCGAGGTATTGATTCATACAAATTGTGAATTGTTTCCAAAGGAATTTTAGTCCATTCTTCAGTTAAAACACCCTCCAGTTCTTTTAGAGATGATGACGGCGGAAATCGACGTCTTACTTGAATCTCTAATAACGACCATAAATGATCAATAATGTTGAGGTCTGGGGATTGTGGTGGCCAGATGAGATGCTCAACTTCATTAGAATGTTCCTCGTGCCATTCTTTAATAATTCTAGCTGTATGGATTGGGACATTATCATCTTGAAAGATGGCATTCCCTTCCGGAAGCAGTTACTAAACCATAGGATGAACTTGGTCATCCAAAATTCCTAAATAGTTTCGCTGTTAATTCTTCCATGAAGGGAAATCATTGGCTGGGCGGATTTCCAAGAAATAGCACCCCAGATCATCACGGAACCCCCGCCATGTTTTATGGTTGGGAGAAGGCAGTCTGGATGAAATGCTTCTTTTGGCCGGAGGTCGGCCAAACGTACTCGGCCAGAGGTCGGAAATAAGGTAAAAATTGAATCGTCAGAGAAAATCACATTTTTCCACGGCTCGAGGGACCAATTATGGTGCTTTCTACACCACTCTAAATGCTTTGAAACATTTGTCTTTGAGAGCAGAGGTTTTCTAATTGCAGTTCTTCCGTGGAATCCAGATTTGTGCAGCTCCCAACGAACAGTTTTTGTGGAAACTGGGTTCCGTAGGTGTTCATTCGGCTCTGCAGTGATTTTAGGAACTGTGGTCTAGCGAGCTTTTCTAACAATTCGATTTAGAGTCCGACGGTCTCTCTCAGACAACTTTGACTGTTCGTGTACAGCAGGGAGTGCATCACTGGGTGAAGGGGCATGCAGGGGGGCGGCGTATGACCCTGTCTGCGTAACCTGGTCATGGGTCATAGGTTTGTGATTTTGTTATGTCTACTAATTGGCATTGATGAGAGCTCCACTTGTCCTGCCCTGAGCCCCTGCGGGTCCAATCACTTTAAAGAACATTATCCCCGCACTTTGATTGGCCCAATAGGAAATTTCAGCCTATTGGGCCAATCAAAGTGTGGGGATGTTGTCCTTAAAAGTGATTGGACCCGCAGGGGCTTGGGGCAGGACGAGTGGAGCTCTCGTCATTGCCAATTATCAGGCATAAGTTTGTAGCACTCGCTATGCTACTCTGATAAGGTGTATTAACTCTGATAAGGGGTGTTAACTCTGATAAGGCATGTTAACTCTGATAAGGCATGCTATTTCTCTTAGTGAATCAACCCCAGCGTGATTCTCGTGTCCGTTCCTAAAAAAAAATGATACATGTTGGCTGTTATTTATTTTTTTCGCCAGAAAATTTGGATGCGAACATTTGCATAAAAAACGCACACATGCGATGCCATTGACTTGCAATAGATGTGCGGCAAATGCAAATTCACATAGGAATTCTGTCATGCGTGAGGAGGGCCTAATCAAAAGCAACAAAAAAAACTAAAGTTTTGAGAAACAAATCGCCTCACACACTTTTTGTTTTGCGCACGGAGGAGACCTCAGGCTCAGCATGTTTGGCGGATTTTCTGTGCTATCGTGAACAAAGCCCCGCATATCTCCTCTCTCCCATCTCCGGGATTGTGTTGTGCTCTCTGCGGCGTAAGCCAGGACGCCTGGCTTCCAAATATATCACAGTATTTTAATCATTGCTAAAAAGAGACAAAATGATCTCGGGAGCGGCGTGTAAATCATCCACTTCCTGCGAGTTCAAAAGTTCAGAATTATAATGAACCCGCCAGTCACGGCCGCTTTATAAAACCTTCTGTAGCCTTTTTATTATCCAATTAACTGTACATGTTAATAAGAAAGGGTATTTCTCGTAAAAGTGAGAAAATTCTTTTCTGAGTATCTGGGGTGACATTTGCTGTGTAATGTCACACTCCGGAGACGCTGGGATATGGAGCGCAGATTGCGGGGAGAGATTGGAATTTACTGCCGCCTGTTTAGACAGCGTTATAATACACCTAGTTATAATGTATATATATAGATGTTTACATAAAAAGGACGCTTCTCCGGGGGGGATATAAACTATTTTGTGGGAGAGGATAAAACGTGGCCGCTAAAGAGGAACATTTCCAATTTCATTTCTCAGTCCGGAGTCAGAATTCATTATATCAAACCTATATTTCTCCTCTGGAGTTTCTGGACCATTGGCTGCGACATTTTATCTCCTCTAAGCCATTCGTATAAATTCTCCTCAGCTCTAAATCCTGAAAAATTAGAAGAGGAGAATTTAGTGTAGGAGGACTGGAAACTAATGAGGTCTGAACTCTAGAAACACAGAAAGTTTTACTCATGTAGTGGCAAAATTTCACTGTAGAGGCTGCATCCTCAGTATTGTCACCGGTCTCTAGTGAATGGATAGGCTGCATCCTCAGTGATGTCACCGGTCTCTAGTGAATGGATAGGCTGCATCCTCAGTGATGTCACCGGTCTCTAGTGAATGGATAGGCTGCATTATCAGCGATGTCACTGGCCTCTAGTGATTGGATAGGCTGCATCCTCCGTGATGTCACCAGTCTTTAGTAATTGGCTAGGCTGCATTCTCAGTGATGCCACCGGTCTCTAGTAATTGGATAGGCTGCATACTCAGTGATGTCACTGGACTCTAGTAATTGGATAGGCTGCATCCTCCGTGATATCACCAGTATCTAGTAACTGTATAGGCTTCACCCTCACTGATGTCACCAGTCTCTAGTGAATTATTAGGCAGCATTGTCAGTGATGTCACCGGTCTCTAGTAAATTGTTAGGCTGCATTGTCAGTGATGTCACCAGTGTCTAGTACGGTAATTGGATAGGCTGCTCTTTAGTGATGTCACTGTTCTCTAGCAATTGGATAAGCTATAACCTCAGTGACATCACTGGTCTCTAGCAAATGTATAGGCTGCATCCCCTGTGATGTCACTGGTCTCTAGTAATTTGATAGGCTGCAACCTCTGTGATTTCACCGGTCTCTAGTAATTAGATAGGCTGCAATCACAGTGCTGTTACTGATCTCTAACAATTGGATAGGCTGTAACCTCAGTGATGTTACTGATCTCTAACAATTGGATAGGCTGTAACCTCAGTGAAATTACTGGTTTCTAGTAATTGGACAGGCTACAGTCTCAGTGATGTCACCAGTCTCTAGAAATTGAATAGGTTGCATCCTTAGTGATGCCACTGGTCTCTAGTAATTGGATAGGCGGCTTCTTCCGTGATGTCACTGGTCTCTTTTAATTGGATAGGCTGCATCCTCAGTAATGTCACCGGTCATAAAGGCCCGGGCCTTGGGCGGCTGTAGCCCAGGGGGCACCAGGCCATGAAAAAGAGCTTGATACATATGAAAGAGGAGACTGCAAATGGGGAGCAACACATGAAAAAGGGAAGATGATGTCCAAGGGAGCTGTTCATTAACGAGAGGTGCAGCAGAAGTACATGGATGTTACACATGGGATGGGAGGGACACAGCTGCACAAGAAAGGGGGGTCACAACATACTTGGCCTAGGGGTGGAAAAAGTATAAATCTGGCCTTGTCCGTGATGTCACTGGTCACTAGTGAATGGATAAGTGAATTCTCAATATCATTGGTCTCTAGCAAATGGATAGCCAGTATTGTATAACAGGCATATGGTGGGCGGATGGGCTGCTTTCCTTGCTTTTTCATTGATATCTAGCAAAATGATTAGGCTGGTTTCCCATTGATGTGCCTGGTCTGTTCAGGATGCATAGGCCGCATTCTCAGGGTTGTCATTGGTCCCTTTTGAGCGGACCGGCTGCACAGTCAGTGATGTCACTGGCCTGTACTGAATGGATATGCTGCAGTCTGATTAGATGATGCCACAATACTGTCACCTGCTGTCACTGTAGGTGGCATTGTCACTGTAACATGGCCTTCTCCATTATATAAGCTGTGAAGTCTTCCCAGAACTATACAGCAGTGTAAGCCGCCCACTATGGGGTAATTAAGGGAATTAGTATTTACATTAATAGAAGACATGATGTATATAGCGGGAGTTTTGTTGTGCCCCGATTTGTGCTGTTATAGAACCCATTGAAGCAGCACTAAGCTGAGAGTGGCGTAATCCGTCCATTATCCTGCGTCTGAATGGCGAGCATTGTGACTTTACTGACACTTTATCAAGCAGTCATATTTCTCCCACAATCCGTGTATTTCCATATGAATAGAAAGTGATCATTCTCCTTCCAAGCGAAACACTAAATAATGTTTGAATCAATCAAAGTTTTCTCTTCCCCTCTCCTAGCAAGCTGCTAAATAGGCAGAACGGGTCTTCCTCTTACCAAGGAGAGATTTACACATCTGCAAACTAACTTCTGCTGCAAAATCACCACCGATTAGCAGCACAATTAAGGTGGCCATACATCCATAGACTTAGCAGGCAATCGACCATCAGATTCAATAATTATTATCTAATGTTATGAAAATCGTTGCCACCAATCAGCATTCCCAATCAGCAATTTGACCTATTATGGCCGAAATTGGTTGCATGTATCGATCAGGCAGACATGCTTGATTGGGTGCACGGCTGTAAGGGCGTGCAATACTGGCAAATGATGAAGGCGATGGGCAAACGCGCAATACGCTGGCAACCACGTGGGGCAAACATGAGGAAGAAGAGTGCGGAGATGGGCAGGTACAATATTAATGCACGGGCAAGAGAAGGGAATGGAGGGGGTTACATTTGGGGGCGTGGCCGGGGCAGCGAGGCAACAAGTCAGTGTCATTCAACAGATTCCCAAAAGATTTCATCCTGAAATTGGTCTGTGGTTTATGGTGGCCACTGGCCAACAGATGTGTTTCTGATCAGATTTGATCAGAGGAAGACCGGTCACCCGCCAAAATGGCTTGCTGTATGAGAAGCAGGTAACATCAGCACACGGCGCTCAGCGCCAAAGCAGGGCGCTGTCATAACAGGGCTGATTATGTGCCCCCGCAAGAGTCATTCTGGGATCCAGCAATTGCCAGACCCCGAATTTCACCTCCCACGGAGTTGCTCCAGGAAGACCTATTGTTAAGCTAGTGATAGGTCCAGGAGAAATAGGATTTAACGCTAGTGATAAGCAGAAATTGTGCATCGTAATTCGCAATTACGCATATTAATCGTAATGCGAGATTTCGGGGAAAAGCGTAATTAATTTCCTATGTAATTGTAAGCATAATTTACGTGTAATTTCGAGCCGACTTGCAGTGAATAGCAAATCCCCCATACATGCTCTTGCCATCAAAAATGCTACATATGTTAAGGAGATTAGTGGGTACAAGCAGGGGCATACCTAGAAATCCCTGGGCCCCCCTGCAAAAAAAAAAATCCACCCCCCCCCCTTAGGGCCCGCTCAGGGACTTTTGGGGGGCAGCATAAGAGGAGAGTGTGGCAGATCGGTGGGGAGGAGGGACATTCCCCCCCTCCTCCCTCACCTCGGGCTCTCCTCTCAGCGCTCCCCTCCTGCAATCATTGGTGGCAGCGGGCAGCAGCAGCGGCAAGCTGAACACATTACCTCCTTCTAGCTGGAGGTATTCCGTTCTCTAAGAGCAACTTCCTGTATACACAGGAAGCTGCATGGAGCTCTTAGAGATCGGAAGACCTCCAGCAAGAAGGAGGTAATGTGTTCAGCTTGCCGCCGCTGCTTCTCGCTGCCACCAATGATTGCAGGAGGGGAGCGCTGAGAGGAGAGCCCGAGGTAAAGGAAGGGGGGGGGAATGTCCCTCCTTCCCACCGATCTGCCACACTCTCCCCTTATACTGCGACCCCTCCTGCCCCCCAAAAGTCTCTGAGCGGGACCTAGGGGGGCCCCGGGCTCCCCGCGATGGCAGGGGTCGTATCCCCTATTGTTACGCCAGTGGGTACAAGTAAAAAAAAGAATTGTAAAAAGACGTCATCGTTTTTGAGAAAATCGATTTTAAAAATACAAAGAAATATGGTTTTTAAACTGTTATTTTTCTGAGTTTAAAAAACATTTTTCTTTGCATTTTTAAAATCAATTTTCTTATAAACTACAAGGTATTTTTTTCACAAGTCTTTTTCTCCTTAAAGAGAATCTGTATTGTTAAAATCGCACAAAAGTAAACATACCAGTGCGTTAGGGGACATCTCCTATTACCCTGTGTCACAATTTCGCCGCTCCTCGCCGCATTAAAAGTGGTTAAAAACAGTTTTTAAAAGTTTGTTTATAAACAAACAAAATGGCCACCAAAACAGGAAGTAGGTTGATGTACAGTATGTCCACACATAGAAAATACATTCATACACAAGCAGGCTGTATACACCCTTCCCTTTGAATCTCAAGAGATCATTTGTGAGTTTCTTTCCCCCTGCAGCTATCTTCCACTGAAGTGTCAGGCTGTTTCTTCCTGCAGAGTGCAGACAGCTCTGCCTGTATGTAATTCCTCAGTATGTGAAAGCCCAGCCAGCTCAGAGGAGGATTTATCCAGCTTGTAAAAGATAAGAGAGAAGAGAGAAGCTGCCCTACTCTAAATAATACACAGGCAGTGTGCAGAGAGGGCCTGGAGGGGGGAGATGCATCACAGAACCACAACACTGAAGAACTTGGCAGCCTTCCAGACACAGGCTGACAAGTCTGACAAGAGAGAGATAAGTTGATTTATTACAGAGATGGTGATAGTAGAACGTGCTGCAGTAAGCCACAACACATTAGAATAGCTTTTGGAAGTTGTAGGATGATAAAAAACAGGATGCAATTTTTGTTACGGAGTCTCTTTAAGGCCTAGTGCACACCGGAGCGCTTCCGCTGCGGTTTGCGATCTGCTTGCGGGTGCGGATCCGCTAGGGTAATGTATTTCAATGGGCTGGTGCACACCAGAGCGGGAGGCGTTTTGCAGAAACGCATACTCCCGGGCTGCTGCAGATTTTGGATTGCGGATGCGTTTCTGCCTCAATGTTAAGTATAGGAAAACCGCAAACCGCTCTGAAAAACGGCACTTCAGAGCGGTTTGCCAGGCGTTTTTTGTTACAGTAGCTGTTCAGTAACAGCTTTACTGTAACAATACATGAAATCTACTATACCAAAAACGCTACACAAAACCGCAAAACGCTAGCTGAAACGCTACAGAAAAAGAAGAAAAAGCGTTTCAAAATCTGCTAGCATTTTGCGGATCTGCTAGCGGTTTTTGGTGTGCACTAGGCCTAACATATGTAGCAATTTTGGTAGCAAATGCATACATGGAGGCTTTGCTATTGCCTGCCACGTAATTACGCGTAAAATCCTGCATAATTACAAATGATTATACAAAATCAATTGAATTAACAATTCATAATTACGTATAGGCGTAATTGCAAAAATTTATGAAAAATTTTGCGTAATCCTAATTTGCTGATTACAATCATCACTGTTTAACGTCGCTGGTGAGTTTATCGCCAGGGAGAGCCGTCATTCGTGCACTGACGTATGGCCCCCCTTACTAGACCGATTTCAGATGTTTGCTTAGTAAACAAACAAAATGTTGAGATTTTTTAGTCTTTCTAAGGCTAAGGGAGCATACACACATCCAATTTTGATTGGCCAATGGTTGGCCAATTTTTCCACTTCCATGTTAGTATGAGAGCTTCTTCACTTCTTTACAATCTGATGATCTTATTCAAAATGATGGCCCTCACGCTGCACAGAGATTCATTATCATTCTATTTGGGCAACCTCTATTATGTTAGTCAGTAGTGCCCATTAAGGTGTTAACATTACCATTCTTCCTTGTCTTAACGGAACTAGCAGTTGTTTAGAAGAATTCCATGAAACACAGTCTGCTAAGAATAGCTCCTTGGTGCCCCCTCAAGAAGCTGTCACCCCAGGCATCTGCCTAGGTAGTCTATGCCTTGAAACAGCCCTGAGGACCAATCAGTATTTACAGGCATATTTGATCTCTTAAACTGTCTGATAAAACAATCATTTATTGGTCGTGTTGTATTAGTCTGTAGAAGAATTCACATCTATTCAACAATCAGATTATTTTGACGGCATTGTCTATATAGGGTGAATAAAGACTTGTGTGAACAGGATCATTTATGGTCA
Organism: Hyperolius riggenbachi; assembly: GCF_040937935.1. Taxonomy (NCBI): domain Eukaryota; kingdom Metazoa; phylum Chordata; class Amphibia; order Anura; family Hyperoliidae; genus Hyperolius; species Hyperolius riggenbachi. Next base: position 202,037,930 of record NC_090656.1, read on the forward strand.
TTGCACAGGGCAGAAGGAAAACATAGAGAAATGCACCCTGTATGTATTTAGAGAGTTTAGCCTGTCTAATTCCCCGTCATCTGTGACTAATCACAAGTGTAATTTGATCTCTAAACTGTGTCAGCTGGCTGCCTCAGCAGAGCAGCTAATTTGTAAATACAGCATGCTAACCCTATGTCTGCTTCCATGAAAGCAGGAAGTAGACACACTGAAGATTTATTGCAGGAGTTGTATCAGCTGTAACAAAGAAATATATTTTTTTAAAGGTGATGCTAGGTACACACCATACAATTTTCTGTTAGATAGATGGTTCAATAAATAATTTCCGTCATGTTCGATTTTATTTTCGATCGATTTTCTGGTCGATTTCTCATAGAAATGAATGGAAATCGATCAGAAAATCGATCGAATGGAAAATCGAACAGAAAATTGGTGTGTACCGAGCATTCGTTTGCGGTTGCTTATCTTTTAGTTCAGAGAGGAAGCTCTAAGTGCATGTCCACTTTAACACCTGCACTAATCCTTTCCTGATCAATTACTGTTATGTACATTAACTGTTTCCTAATCAATTGGATTTCTCCCCTTGAGCTGAAGAAATATGATATTCTCTGGGTCACCTCGATCCCTCCTGTGCTCAGAACAAACACACTCTTGTACGTGAAACATAAGAACAAACCAGGAATATTTCCCACAGACTGAAGACCTTCAGTGAAGGATGAGATATTTATCTGTATAATTCTTGACAAATATTTAACGTACATCGTTTATCAGAAAGTTCATGGCGAGAAGACAACACAAAACATCCACAAGGCTGTCATGTTGTCGACTTGATTTGCTAGTGTGCTTAAAAAAAAAAAGCATTTGTACCTTTTATTCCCCCCCCCCCCCCCCCAATTGAGGTTCCTCATTAAATTGGCAACCTGTTTGCATCATGGTCTCTCTCTCCCATCTTCCATCTGCAGCTCTCCAACCAACATCAATCATGGCCTTCGCAGAAATACAGAGACCTTCAAGTCACATTCCTAACTCATTTTCAGCCACACCTCCAGTCACACACCCAACCACACCACCACCACCATACTTCCAGTCACACACCCAACCACACCACCACCACAAAAAAGGTCCCAGGCGGAGGAACACAGCGGCTGAGCACCGTAGCTGCACCCCTAGCCATGGCAATACCTGGGTTTGTGCACAGCTGCCGAATGATGGATGGAACGACACTGCCCCCAACCTCACCTCCATCACACTTTCAGCCATATCCCAATCACACCTCCACCACACTTCCAGTCACACCCCTAACAGCTCCACCACACTTCCAGTCACATTCCCAATCACACCTCCACCACACTTCTAGCCACATCACCAATGACATCTCCACCACACTTCCAGCCACATCCCCAATCACACCTCTATCACACTTCCAGCCACATCCCCAATCACACCTCCACCACACTTTCAGCCACATCCCCAATCTCACCTACATCACACTTCCAGCCACATACCCAATCACACCTCCATGACACTTCCATGCACACCCCCAATTACACCTCTATTACACTTCCAGTCACACCACCAACCACATCTCCACCACACTTCTAGCCACATCCCCAACCACATCTCCACCACACTTCTAGCCACATCCCCAACCACATCTCCACCACACTTCTAGCCACATCCCCAATCACATCTCCACCACACTTCTAGCCACATCCCCAACCACATCTCCACCACACTTCTAGCCACATCCCCAACCACATCTCCACCACACTTCTAGCCACATCCCCAACCACATCTCCACCACACTTCTAGCCACATCCCCAACCACATCTCCACCACACTTCTAGCCACATCCCCAACCACATCTCCACCACACTTCTAGCCACATCCCCAACCACATCTCCACCACACTTCTAGCCACATCCCCAACCACATCTCCACCACACTTCTAGCCACATCCCCAATCACATCTCCACCACACTTCCAGCCACATACCCAATGACACCTCTATCATACTTCCAATCACACCCCAACCACACCTCTAGCACACATCCAGTCACACCCCTAATCACACTTCCTACACTCTCCCCCCTATACATCTCATTAGTTTTCAGATACAAGGCAGTTTCTAAGCTAAACTGCACGCAGGGTGAGACTGTAATTTAGGAGCCAGGTATAGGTGCCGGCAGTATACTGTAGGCTAGCCAAGTCTAGTTGCCCCCAGTATAGTTAGCCAGCTATAGGTCCACTACGCTATACAGCGCTGCAAGAAATAAAAAAAGATGAGGGGATGCGCAGGAGAGAATCCCAAATACTCACCAACAGAGCAATATTGTTACTACCCCAGGGCAATTTGTCTAGCGTTGCGGTTGCTTAATTACCACTAGCATCCTCGCTGGGAGCATCACGATAGCGGGGGCTGGTTTACCCGGTGCAGCTGGTGACGTTGCCTTGTTTCCTGGATACAACAGTGCATAGCAATGCATACTTTTGGCTGCGTCAGCGCTGGTGTTTGCAACACACGTGATTAATATCACGTGTTTAGTGAAGCTTTTGATGTCAGTGTGAGGAGGGGCTGGGTGATGGGGAGGTCCCTGCTACCCGCCGCATAGAGGCTTATTAGCGGTGAGTTTTGATGCGCATATTGGGTAGGCGCTCATATGGTAATTTCCAGGGGTCTGGAGTTGACAAGTAGCTTTGCATATAGAGGGATTAGTTCCCCATCACATCCGTTGGTTGCTCCATTCTCCTGATTGGCTGAGCGGGGGTCATCTGTTCCTGTGCAGATTCACTATTTAAACAGCGACTTGAGCCAAGGTTAGTGTAATGTTATGCCTTATGGCTTGACAAAGGGCTTGACGCTGACTCTGCATGGCTTGTGACATCATGCTTTTTTAACCATTAAGAAATAAAAGAGCTATTTTTACAGGAGACAGTGCTGACTCATTTTGGATTCTACATTGGAGACATCTGAGGGTGCATGGATGATTGGAGTCATAGCACGTCATTGGTGTATGGATTCCTTCCATTGGTGCTTGCTATACACTGAAGACTTGTTAAAGAGACTCCGTAACAAAAATTGCATCGTGTTTTTTATCATCCTACAAGTTCCAAAAGATATTCTAATGTGTTCTGGCTTACTGCAACACTTTCTACTATCACAGTCTCTGTAATAAATCAATGTATCTTTCCCCTGTCAGACTTGTCGGCCTGTGTCTGGAAGGCTGCCAAGTTCTTCAGTGTTGTGGTTCTGCTATGAATTCCCCCTTTCAGGCCCCTCTCTGCACACTGCCTGTGTGATATTTAGATTAGTGCAGCTTCTCCCTGCTCTCCTATCTTTTACAAGCTGGATAAAGTGTCCTCTGAGCTGGCTGGGCTTTCACATACTGAGGAAATTCAGACAAGGGCAAAGCTGTTTGCAGGAAGAAAAGAGCAGCCTGAAACTTCAGTGCATGAGAGCAGAAGGGGGAAAGAAACACACAAATGATCTCTTGAGATTCAAAAGGAAGGGTGTATACAGCCTGCTTGTGTATGGATGTATTTTGTATGTGTGGACATACTGTACATCAACCTACTTCCTGTTTTGGTGGCCATTTTGTTTGTTTATAAACAAACTTTTTAAAACTGTTTTTAACCACTTTTAATGCGGCGGGAAGCGGCGAAATTGTGACAGAGGGTAATAGGAGATGTCTCCTAACGCACTGGTATGTTTACTTTTGTGCGATTTTAACAATACAGATTCTCTTTAAGGTACCCATAAATTACTACATTTTTCATTGAATGATTAAACAATCAACCTACTGGACAATTAACTATTAGTGTTGTTGATTGAAAACTGATGGACTAGTGGCCCACACCACAAGCGAAATCCTATGTGACTGTCCTTCACTAATCAATCTGAACGATGTTATGCCTCCATGCTGAAACCAAAAACTGATTCTTTGTCAATCGAGATCATGTGAACAGTGGCTGACTCCTTCCTGGTCGACCGATAGGTCCTGGAAATAGAAAAATTGAGATTTAGTGCCAAAGGAGAGGCTGAAGTCCCCAAAAAGGGGGTAGTTTTATGAACCATACATTTTAGTTATCTTCTGCTCATGTCCGAAATGGCCACCATATCATCCACGTAACTGGCAGGAAGAGTGAACCAGGGTCGGCACTCCTATAAACGCAAGGGGGGCAATTGCCCCAAGGCCCTTAGTGCTGTTGGGGCCCCCAAGTCTCCCCTTGACCCTTGACTTGTGCTCACTGGAACTCCTGCAAAGTTTTGTCAGCATAGAGATTCCCCTGTCCTGGCGCACTGCTCCGTCTGTGCTGCCCGTCTTCATCCCTGCTGCCTACCTCTTCTACATTACACAATAACAATAATAATCTGAACATTTGTATATCGCTTTTCTCCTGTTGGTCTGAAAGCCCTCAAGAGCTGCAGCCACAAGGGCGCGCTCAAGAGGCCACCCTGCAGTGTAAGGGAGTCTTGCCTAAGGGCTCCTTGCTGAATAGGTACTGACCCTAGCCAGGATTTGAATCTTGGTTGCTCATGTCAAAGTCGGTGTCCTTAACCAGTACACTATCCTGCCAATATCATGTGCAGGGTCGCTGAGTAGAGGCGTCCCTGTGAGGATGAAGGCAAGAGCGAATGAATGGTGCAGCCCGCTGGGAAAGGTAAGTTGCTAGGCTGACAAAATCGGTGCAGGGGCCCCAGGAAGCACAGTGAAGTTAAGATGAGAGACAGGGGCGATAGCCAGCTTGGGGGCATAGCTAGAAATCCCTGAGTGCCTCCTCAACCCCCCCCCCCTCCCCCCCGCATTTTTCAATTGGCTAGTGCACACTTGTATGTGTTTTCCTTCAGATAAAAACAGACAGCAATGAAGCACTGCAGGAATTGTAGCCTCTGTGATAAAATGATACATGCATTACATTCCGACACACATGGGGCCTGATTCACAAAGCGGTGCAAAGTGTTTGCACGCGAGTGAAAACCCCTTTATCACGCCTAAACTCAGTTTAGGCATGATAAGAAGAAACTCGTGCGAATTTTCCGCGCAGCACCCTGCGCATCGCGCGAAGCTCCCATTAAGCCCTATGGGACTTTGCGCGCGCGCGTTCGCGCGTACGCGCTGTAGCTTCGCGCGAGTTAGAGCACAAAGCGGTGATAACTTTGCTAGTGCAAAGGTTATCACGCCTAAAGTCTTTTAGGCGTGATAACTGAGTTATCACCGCTTTGTGAATCGAGCCCCTGGTGTGCAGAAAACGCATACAGAAAACCGATAGACGAGTGTGCTCCCAGCCTCAGCTTATTACACTCATTCTGTCCATCTCTGGCTCTGCAGACTTCTCCAGCATCTCTACATTACAGAGCAATTGGGGATGGGTAGAGAAATTGGGGGCTGAGCGCTGTACAGAAGAGCCTGCTGCACTCTGAATAGGCACTGTCTACAAATCTGTGTATGATTCCTTATCAGTGGCGGAGCAGATGCAGGCATTAGAACAATTGTGTAGAGAGCAAAAAGTTTTTTCTTTCTATGCCCTTGGTTGTCAGGGAAAAGAAACTGCTCCCCCCATGGGGCCCCCTGTTGCTTCCGGGATCGGGCTGCATCCCTTGCAGGGTCTATTGTTACGCCCCTGTAGCTGACCTAGGCCCAACAGTGCACACCTTTGCTTGTCCTTTAATAAAGCTTTCATTGTTGTTAAATAATCTGCTCATCTCAGCATCTCCGCCTTTCCTCAACAAGTCCCATTTCTGCTGCGGGAAGAAAAACAGTTTGCAGCTAATGTTAATAAATTGCTCTCCTCGCCAATAATGGTGCAGAGCGGCTGCAATTAAGGAGAGATAATGGTTATTAATTGCCTGACGTAGAAGGTGCTGGGAGGGGGTGTCATGCTATTGTCTGCCCATCATTTCTATGCAGCAACTGCTGTGATGCTCATCACAAAGGGATGTTCAAACCTGCCGCACATAATTGCTGCTTTATCAAATCTCCGAAGACAGCAATCCAGTGATCCCGCATAACATGCAGATGAGTGACGCCATGAAAGACAAACATATGTCATACTGTAGCCAGAGCGACGGCATAGATGGGCTCGTCTTGTGGGTAATTATAGCCGATGTCTGCTCCGAAACTGCTTTCTGGCTAATGCCTGAGGAGTCTAGTTTACATTAAGTGAACCTCCAGACTAAAAATGTACTCAGCTGCACTGAAAAGGCTTGGTGTTTCCTTAATAGTTTCACAGTAATACTGTGACTTTGTTTTTCTTACCCAAGCCTCATTTTTAGCTGCACAGAAGAAAACTGCCAGGGCATTTTTCTCCTGATGCCGTGTAAAGCATGATGGGATTTCTGATGTTGTTGTTCTCCTGCTATTTTGATGCAAATTTTTTTTAATTTTGAATTTATGATTTGAAGCCTAGTGAGCACAGCTGGGAGGGGCGATCAGGACACAGGACAGTTGGAACTGTGTCTCCTGCTCCCTGTCACCTGCTTTCAACCAAAAAGATGGCTGCCCCCATGAAATCACAAACATTTTCCTGTTCTTTAAAACAGGGTGGGTAAGAGATTATATTACCTATCTACAGTATTTTAATTAACATAACTAATGTAACTTAATGACAGTATGTTTGGTTAGGCTGAAGTTCCTTTTTAAACCTTTGTTATATATCCTGTCTGGGGCGTAACTACAGGGAAGCAGCCCCAGTGACTGCAGGGGGGAACCAGAGCTGTAAGGGGACTCCAACTACTACTTTACTCCGTCTGATAAAGGGGTTCATCCTCCAGATCAGGTGTTTTTGTGCCTACACTTGTGTGTGAAGATTATGAGGTCTACACTTGTTTTATGGCCCTTGTGAGATGGGCCCCCAGGCAGTGAGGGTCACCAGGGGTTGGCAAGGGTAAGGGTGTAAAAAATGGGGGCCCCATCAAAGTTTTGCTGGGGGGCCCCTTTATTTGTAATTAATTGTGCCACGGAATCCTGTGTACATATCACACACTACTTTCCATAGGTAATACACTGAGTAGTCAAGGAAAAGTCAACCTCCCCTAATGTTCCACCACTTCAAGGGATATGGAGGCTGCCATATTTGATTCCCTTTAAAAAAAATGCAAGTTACCCGGCTGTTCTGATTTTCATCTGCCTGTAATACTTTTAGCCATAGGCCCTGAACAAGCATGCAGAGCAGGTGTTTGACATAAGTTTGACTGAACAATACGTATGAGAGAGAGGCTGGCACTGGATGCTTGCTGGAAACCGGCAGGCAATACCGGGTTATGTACAATCACATGCTCTCAGGAAAATACAGATCAATATACCAGTAGTAAAGAAGATTGAGGCACTGTACATTGCAAAACTTGTACCTATAATCTGTAATGATCTGGGGGCGATTTCCACCGTCAGCACACACCAAGTGCGCTGACGCAGATGGGAATCCCCCCCAATCACAGAAGCAGAGTACCCAGTATATGTTAATACATTTGTAGAGGGGCATTCCAACCAGCAGATGGAGCTGTGGAGTACAGAGGAATAGGACCTTTGTACAACCACAGATGCCAGATTGAAATTGCACGATGTGGAGCAGCACTAGGTGATATAAACTAAGTAGCAACTCAATAGAGAGCAAGGACAGAGACAGACTGTATGAATGCCTACCAATCTAGTCGCCACCCGGCGACGGTAGACATATCACAACCGAACAGACCAGAGTAAGAAAGCCAATCGCAAGAGAGGCGATTGCTGTCAGAAACATAGGACTAAACAAAGACAGAGCATCAATGAGTAATGGAAGACAGAGCAAACAACCACAATCCGAACGCCAAGGAAAATAACAAATGAACCAACTAAACGCAGTCACCGCACGTTATGCGCAACAGTGACAAGCGCGTTAATATCACGGTCACCGCACGTTAAGCACAACAGTGACAACAGCGTACCAACCCTGACTAACAAATGAACACAGAAAACAGAGACAAACAAATAGCGAGAACGCTTGCTAATCGGTTGCCTAACACCAGACAACAGCAAGCGTTTACTCCAGACAAAACAGACTAAACGATTCACTATCAGCCACCGCTGGAGATAGTGCAATCGCAAGTACAGGACAAGACAAAACTAGACAATACAAATAATATATAAAACTGACAGCACTAGTGGGAGTGCAAAGTGCACTCCCCAATAATTAACTACTCTAGGATATTCAGCAATAAGATACAAAAAGACAGAGGCTCTAAAGTCAGTCTTCACCAAACAAAACCTATGACGAGCAAGGAATTCTGGGAGGAAGTGACAGTCACATTTATACTGAAAACCTTCAAAGGAAGCAGACAAGCAGATTGCAAGATAAGTGGATGAAAATCAGTCACTACAGCAGCAAGCCTCCCAAATCTTGCAAACTGACAAAAAGGCCTCTTTTCCCTGGACTGAACTATGCAACCTGCATAGGAAACCAACAAACTGTCCAGGGAATCAAGGCCAGCAGAAGTGACATTTATACTGAAAACTTTCAAAGGAAGCAGACAAGCAGATTGCAAGATAAGTGGATTGAAATCAGTCACTACAGCAGCAAGCCTGCCAAATCTTGCAAACTGACAAAAAGGCCTCTTTTCCCTGGACTGAACTATGCAACCTGCATAGGAAACCAACAAACTGTCCAGGGAATCAAGGCCAGCAGAGCGGATTCTGACATGATTACAGTAGACAGACAATGGGGTATACAGTGGGAGTGAAGAGAGTCTGACAGCCGTTTCGCTTTAACAAAGCTTCCTCAGAGGCTAATAGGATATACAACTGTTGAATATCCTATTAGCCTCTGAGGAAGCTTTGTTAAAGGGAAACGGCTGTCAGGCTCTCTTCACCCGCACTGTATACCCGATGTCTGTCTTCTGTGATTAAAGGTACAAGGTTTGCAATCTACAGTGCCTCAACCTTCTCTACTACTGGTATTAAAGGACATCCAAGGGGAAATAAACTAATGAGAAAAACAATTGTATCTATCCTCCTTCTCCTAAAAATGACTTTTTGAGATATCCCACTAGTTTTTACATTTTTACTGTTTCATTGTCTCTGCTCAATGACACCTTCATTGAAGTATGCTAGAGCTCAAATCTATGAATTATTGACCCTTGTATCCCTATCCGGTTCCAGGAAGCCATTTCTTGACAGAAAAATATGTTATGCCTGTAATTACTTATCAGTGAAGGTTATGCTATATAGTTTTCTATAGTTTGACCCAGTCTGACCCGGTCCCAACCTGGACAGAAACAGTTTTTTTTAACAAATCAATTCTATTTTGAACACAAACAAGAAACAACAATACATAGATAACAGCACTGTACTCCTACAAGCAGGAGATCGCATAGGTAACATAAGAAATGTTGTTCGGACAGAAACTGTTTCTTGCATACCTGATGTTTAACTCTTTCAGGCAGAGAAAGAAAAAAAGGAACACAGCATAGTCATTTGTGTGCTTGGCACTGTATATACACGTCTATCTCATAATTTGCGCTATTTGTGATGTTGGGGGAGTGAACTAATTGTAGCATCCATTTTTTGGGACACAGCAAGAGGACACATAGGGACAGAGGGGGACACATGAGGAGGGCACAACAAGACAGAAGAGGACACAGGAGGTGGACATAGGGGAACAGAGGAGGACACATAGGGACAGAAGAGGACACAGGGGACAAAGGAGGAAAGGGGACAGAAGAGGATACAGAGGAGGACGCAAGTGGACAGAGGAGGAAATGGGAGGGGACAAAGGACAACACCAGAAGGACACTAAAGGTACAAGAGGGACACAGGGGCACACAAGGGGGGCACGTGTGCACACTAGGGGGACATGAGGTACTATGGGGACATCATTTTAGGGAGAAGATCCACAAGACGCCCCTGCACCATGGACGCACCAGGTTTAGTATATTTTTTTTCCCTGGTTTTTGTCCTCTAAATCTAGGTGTGGCTAATGGTCCGGTACATCTCATGGTGCGAAAAATATGGTAACTGTTTTAAATCACCTCGGGTTCACTTTAAAGTACTTCTCCAGTTTTCATTTGCTCTGCTGTGCTACTGTATTCACTAGAGCTGTCCTGTCTGGTGAAATAAAGCAGGGGTGTGGCTATAAGCACTTCTGCAGGTCACTTGCAGCAAAAGTTCCGGCTGTAAAGGAAGTAGCATCAGGAGAATGGAGCGCAGCAGCAAGAGACAGTGATAATAGTAACTTAACCTCCCTGGCGTTCTATTAAGATCGCCAGGTAGGCTGCGGGAGGGTTTTTTTTAAATAAAAAAAAAAACTTTCATGCAGCCAACTGAAAGTTGGCTGCATGAAAGCCCACTAGAGGGCGCTCCGGAAGCGTCATTCTGATCGCCTCCGGCGACCAGAATAAACAAGGAAGGCCGCAAAGAGCAGCCTTCCTTGTTTTGCTTACATCGTTGCCATAGCGATGAGCGGAGTGACGTCATGGACGTCAGCCGCCTCCGATCCAGCCCTTAGCGCTGGCCAGAACTTTTGTTCCGGCTCCGCAGGGCTCGGGTGGCTGGGGGGACCCTCTTTCGCCGCTGCTCGCGGCGGATCGCCGCAGAGCGGCGGCGATCAGGCAGCCCACGCGGCTGGCAAAGTGCCGGCTGCGTGTGCTGCTTTTTATTTCATTAAAATCGGCCCAGCAGGGCCTGAGCGGCGACCTCCGGCGGTGATGGACGTGTATATTCGTCCATACCGCTGAGGAGGTTAAAGAGGAACTCCAGTGAAAATAATGTAATTAAAAAGCGCTTTATTTTTACAATAATTATGTATAAATGATTTAGTCAGTGTTTGCCCATTGTAAAATCTTTCCTCTCCCTGATCTACATTCTGACATTTGTCATATGGTGAAATTTTTACTGCTGGCAGGTGATGTCAGTGGAAGGAGATGTTGCTTGCTTTTTTAGAAGTTAGAAATAGTTGTTATTTCCCACAATGCAACAAGGCTCCGCAGTGTGATGTCAGAACCATGGTCCTGACATCTCACTGTGGTAGGGGTTTCACCACAATATCAGCCATACAGAGCCCCCTGATGATCCATTTGTGAAAAGGAAAAGATTTCTCATAGGAAAGGGGGTATCAGCTAAGTTCAATTCTTGGTTACGGTTTCTCTTTAACCCTCTCTGCTGTGGCCTCCTCCTCGCACACATTTGAGCTAATTTTTTATCTTTCTGAAACTGCGTATCCCTAAAGCAGAGGCTGTTGAACTTAAATACTCAAGGGCTGAGGTTCTCACACATTTTTGGCACAGATGAAATTAATTGATGGGTCTGAATCAGGATAGGTGTGGTTCATCAAGTAGAACACATCTCTCTGTCCATCCTAAACACTGGCATGACTATGGCCCTCAATGACCGGAGTTCGACACCTGTGACCTAAAGCAGTGGTTCTTAACCTGGCTCCGCGGACCCCTGGGGGTACATCAGCAGCTGTCAGGGGGTCCCCCAGGGGCCACACACAAAATGGCGGATCTCGCCCCCAGGAGAGAAATGTCAGGCAGGGCAGGCTCAGTGGCATGGACGCAGCAACTTACTTAGCCCCATTCCCGTCTGCACTCCTAATCCCGGGCTCTCCTCCTGTCCAGACTCTCCCTGTGGCCGCCTCGCGTCCTGTTGCCATGGTTACCCAGCAGCCTCTCATAATGTCAGAGTTGCTGCCGGAAGTAACCACAGGGGAAAGACACGGCGAGAGGAGGAGAGCCCAGCGAGAGGAGTCTGAGCGGGAACGGGGCTACGTAAGATTATACTGGGGCACTGCCTGGTTATATATACTGCAGCACCTATAGCTCGCTAACTACACGGCGGCAACGCCTGTACCTAACTATTCTGGGGCACCACCTGTACCTAACTATTCTGGGGCACCACCTGTACCTGACTATTCTGGGGCACCACCTGTACCTGACTATTCTGGGGCACCACCTGTATCTGACTATTCTGGGGCACCACCTGTACCTGACTATTCTGGGGCACCACCTGTACCTGACTATCTATTCTGGGGCACCACCTGCACCTGGCTAATCTATTCTGGGGTACCACCTGCACCTGGCTAATCATTTCTGGGGCACCACCCGCTGCTGACTATTCTGGGGCACCACCTGTACCTGACTATCTGTTCTGGGGCACCACCTGTACCTGACTATCTATTCTGGGGCACCACCTGTACCTGACTATCTATTCTGGGGCACCACCTTCACCTGGCTAATCTATTCTGGGGCTCCAGCTTCACCTGGCTAATCTATTCTGGGGCTCCACCTGCACCTGGCTAATCTATTCTGGGGCACCACCTGCACCTGGCTAATCTATTCTGAGGCACCACCTGCACCTGGCTAATCTATTCTGGGGCACCACCTGCACCTGGCTAATCTATTCTGAGGCACCACCTGCACCTGGCTAATCTATTCTGGGACACCACCTGCACCTGGCTAATCTATTCTGGGGCACCACCTGCACCTGGCTAATCTATTCTGGGGCACCACCTGCACCTGGCTAATCTATTCTGAGGCACCACCTGCACCTGGCTAATCTATTCTGGGGCACCACCTGCACCTGGCTATCTATTCTGAGGCACCACCTGCACCTGGCTAATCTATTCTGGGACACCACCTGCACCTGGCTAATCTATTCTGGGGCACCACCTGCACCTGGCTAATCTATTCTGGGGCACCACCTGCACCTGGCTAATCTATTCTGGGACACCACCTGCACCTGGCTAATCTATTCTGAGGCACCACCTGCACCTGGCTAATCTATTCTGAGGCACCACCTGCACCTGGCTAATCTCATCTGGGGCACCACCTGCACCTGGCTAATCTATTCTGAGGCACCACCTGCACCTGGCTAATCTATTCTGGGGCACCACCTGCACCTGGCTAATCTATTCTGAGGCACCACCTGCACCTGGCTAATCTATTCTGGGGCACCACCTGCACCTGGCTAATCTATTCTGAGGCACCACCTGCACCTGGCTAATCTATTCTGAGGCACCACCTGCACCTGGCTAATCTATTCTGGGGCACCACCTGCACCTGGCTAATCTATTCTGAGGCACCACCTGCACCTGGCTAATCTATTCTGGGACACCACCTGCACCTGGCTATCTATTCTGGGGCACCTATAGCTTGCTACCTACACTGGGGCACCACCTGTACCTGGCTATCTATACTGGAGCACCTATACCTCTCTGCCTACACTATGGCATCTGTACCTGGCTACCTATACTGGGGCACATATAGCTCACTCCCTGTACTGGGGGCACCTGTACCTTGCTAACCTATACTGTGGGCACCTATGGCTGGATACCAATACTGGGGGAACCTATGCCTTGCTACATATTCTGGGGAACCTATACCTCGATATCTATATGGAGGGCACCTATACCTAGCTAGGACAGGGGGTCAAGAGGTGACACAGGGGTACTACCTAGAGGGGGACAAAAGAGGCACAGGGGGAACAGAGGGGGTCAAAAGAGGCACAGGGAGAACAGAGATAATACGGGGCGATGAGGTGACACAGAGGGAGACAAATGAGGCGCAAACTGAGGTGACACAGAGGGGGACAAAAGAGGCATAGGGAGAACAGAGGGAGACAAAAGAGAATGGATTCGGGTTAAAAATGGACACAGTCCTTATCGTATTTGTTAACCAGGGACTACCTGTATTTCGCTCCACCCACATCATGTAATGGCCACGCCCCACTTTTTCTTTTTGGTAGGGGTGTACATTTGCTTAGGGATGACTCACAAAGGGGTACACGTTCACTGACCTAAAGGGTACAAGGGAGGCCACAGTCAGTCTTGGATTCATTTATTGTAAAGAGGAAGGTGCCATGAATTCAATGTAGCTATTCTATAAGGTTGAAAAAAGGAAAGGGGTGGGAGGGAATACAAATATATTTAGTTAAACGTGAGCCCTACCATGTATTCATCGACTGTATGTCTCAAGATTCAGTTTTAAAGTACTTATGTTTCTAAACTGCTCCTCAACAATCCACGGTCAGCGAGAAGAATGAGGACATTGTGGAGAGCACTGGAGTTTCCATGACTATTTTGGTCCACAACAATCAGAATGGATAAGGATACACAGGTACCACCGCCGTAATCCGCCAACCTTTCTCATCAGCCAAATCTGAATGGTTCTGCATCTCACCAAGTGCTTCTGAATAATAGCTCAACGCGCCGGAACAAATAGAAAGTCATTACTGTAAACAGCCTTGGCTCTGACCGGGACCCAAAAAGAGAATGATAATACAAATTTATTTATTTGATTTTTTTTTTAAATCTCTTTGGAACACAAACGATTCAAACAAACCCTTTGGAACTGAGCAGCCTTGATTTGCTTTGTGCCGTTAATGTATGCCGTTGTGACCTCCATCGAGTGGTTTTGTTCCGACACTTCACGGTGGCAAGGGTCGCCATCATTAACGTATTAAATAAAAATTCTCTTTATTTGGATTCTTTAGAACATGATGCCATTGTGAAATGACAATGGGCAGCCCTGACCGCATGGACTGAATTACGGTAATTGTTGTTAACTTTCAGATGGAGAGGGATGAGCGCTGTGAGGGTTGTAGCAGTAAAAACTTTTAGACTGCATTTTAGAACATAACAGAGCACTTTCCCTTTGAATTCTATGAACACCCTCTCAGGGCTTTTATTGAACTCTTTCACTGCCAAGCTCTTGCTCCCAAACTGCTCCTCTGTTGGACAGTTTTGAAGCGTACCACAAGTACAACAAGACAAAACCTGTCATGCCAGACTCTGTCTGCTGAAGGAGGGTGGGAGGTCTCATGCCAGGGTCCATCTTAATGTTGTAGGGTTGGAGGGGGGGGGATCTTGGGTACTTACCTGATCCAATGTAATCATGACACAGGTGATGGTTCTCTTCGAAAGCCTCTGCTTGTGTTGCTCCAGGCCGCCCCCAGCTCAGCAGGCACCAGTTAGGGATTAAGCTTGGTGGCACTGGCAATGCAGATGAGGGTGGGCATAGCCACCTGGTCTTTGGTCCTCCTGCTGTTATGCGGCTCCTGTTTCAGACATCTTGATGGTGGCGTTTCCTGGCTTCATGATTGTCTAGATGGATTGTACTGTATGATATCAGCTTGTTGCTGTTCAGATGAACACTATGTACATAAAGGTCTGAAGAAGAGTCACTACGATCCAAAACAAGTTGAAGTTGTTACCTCTATCTACAGTTCACTATATACATGGAAATATTCACTGATTGTGTCTTTTTGCATATACAGTACCCTGCATTTAAGAAAAAAGTTTATTTCTATAATAAATAATAAAGTCCATGGGGGGTGCGCAACTTTTGAGACCCTTGTCCTGGGTGAAATTTAGCCTAGAAACTGAAGGGACCGGGGGAAGAGCAGGGGAACAGAGGTGTCACACAGGGCAGAGGGACCAGGGGTGACACAAAGGGGGACAAGAGGTCAGGTAACACCAACACAGGGGGACAGGAGGTGACACAAGGGGACACAGAGGGGGACAAAAAAGAGGCACAAGAAGAACAGAGGTGACACAGAGGTGGACAAAAGAGGCAGAGAGGGACCTAAGGTGACACAGAAGGGGGCAAAAGAGCCACAGGAGTAACAGAGGGAGAACAAAGAGAATGGATTCAGGTTAAGAACGGACCTACAGTGATGATCTCATTCGTTAACTGAGGACAACCTGAATTTCGCTTGTCACTTTATTTGGTATGTCTTTCTAGTACTGAGTATGACCTTTTTAGCCATCAGAACTGCCATAATTCTTCATGGCCTTCTTCAGAGAGTTTTGGTCCATATTCACATGATAGCATCATGCAGTTGGCTCCACTCACATCATGTCATGACCATGCCTATGTTTTCACTGTGGCATGCTTCGCGTTGTGGAGTGACGGTGTCAGAAGAGCCTGGCATGAAGCGGTGGATGTGGAATGAGTGTCAGGGAGCTTTGTGGCTATAGCAGCGGCTGATGTTGGGTGAGAGCGACAGAAGCAGCAGAACTTCTGCGGGAACGAGGTAGCAGTGCTGTGGTCCTGAAGGACAGCTCCACAGCACAAACCCTTGATCCCCATAGGAGCAATGCTCAGGTCATCAGCCATTATTGGCCTGAGTGAGGCTCTTTTCGCTTGGACAATGTTCATGTAAAGCAAGCTATTAAATATGCCAGTAAATCCTGAGGAATGTTCGGTGATAAGAAACTCACAGAAATTGCATATCACCCTATGCCTCTGGTGCTCATCCTATTATTGATGGACATGTGGAACCAACCATCTCTGTTTCATTGGAGGTCCTCAAGGGCCGAGGTCCTCATGTTTTTTGCACCGCTCAAACTAATTGATGGAACTGAATCAGGAAAGGTGTGGAACACACTTCTCCACTTTTCAGGCCATCTTAAACACTGGCATGGATATGGCCCTCGAGAGCTTGACACCTGTGCTCCAAAGTCTGACCTTTTAGTAACAGATCAGATCTGAATTAGGAAGAGAGGATCTCTGACCCCATGAGGTCAAAAATAATTTTCTGGATTACCTCTTGCATATACTATGTTACTAGCACACTGTTATGTAGTGGCAGAGAGATATTGCATAGTTTGTGACGGCATTGGGCACCAGTAGCCATTAGCTGCTTTTACATCACAAGGAACGTGGGTCAAGGTAGTAATTGGTTGTGTTTGGAATCTCTGTAGTTTCTCTGTGCAAAAAAACGATTTTCTACATCTCTTTAAATAAAGTTAACTTTGATTTGCTGGAGCAGTAGCCACAGGCGCTAAACCCACAGCTGTTTTCCTACTGACAAACTCCGCTACAAGATAGAGCAGAATTTGGCCACACTACAAACATCCAAAACACAAAGACACCATCACACCCTGCGGCGTCCAACAAATCCTCAGGGAGACGGCAACAAAGCATCCCTCCAGCTGAAATCTTTTCCTCTCCCTCTCGTTTCTCTTTGCTTTTTGTTTGCCCAGTCAAAGACTTGGTGAGAGAAAGGAGAGAGGGAGAGAGAAAAAGAGAGAGAAAGAGAGAGAGGAAAGAGATAAGGAGAGTTTGAAAGACAGAGAGAGAGCGAAGATAGAGAGAGGGTCGGAGATAGATAGATAGAAAAAAGAGATGAAGAGACAAAGATAGAGAGAGAGAGAGAGAGAGAGAGAGAGAGAAAGGGGGGTAGAAATGTAGAGAAAGAAAGAAAGGAACCATGGGCGTAACTACAGGGGTGCAGTCCTTGTTTGCCAGGGGGCCCAAAGCTGTAAAGGGGACCCAACTACTGCTTTACTCCCTCTGGTAGAGGGGTCCATCCTTCAGATCAGATGATTTTGTGGCTACACTTGTTATGGGTGTGAAGATTATGATGTCCACACTTGTTTTATGACCCTTGTGAGATGGACCCCCGGGCTCTAAAGCAGTGGTCCTCAAACTAAGGCCCGAGGGCCGAATGTGGCCCCCTAAAGCTTTTTTACCGGCCCTCCCCCCCCCCACACACAAAATGTATTGCCTATCGATGCGGTCAGCTACATCTTTAAATATTAGTAGTCCGCATATAGAATAGCAGGGCTGGCACCACCCATCCACATGGCAGCCAGAATGCAGTCATTCGCTGGTTTCCAATCAAATTCCACATCAGGTGCCACTGCTGTCTACTGCAGGTTGTCACCTGAATATGCTTCACTGTCTGGCCCGTAAAGACTTCTACATCATTTTTTGTATACTCTGGCCTCCCAGCAGTCTGAAGTATGTTGACCCGGCCCTCAACCCAAAACGTTTGGGGACCCCCTGCTCTAAAGAGTCACCAGGCAAGGGAAAGGCTGTGAACATAGGCGGGGCCGCATAAAAGTTATGCTAGGGTGGCCATGTTTTGTAGTTATGCGGAAGGAAGTATGGAGGAAAGAAAGAAAGGGACCAGGTAAATGGAGAATTGGGGTGGAAAATGGAAAGACAGATGGAGAGAGAAATGAGGAGTTGGAGCACGCTGTGATGGGTTAAGGATGAGGCTAGACAATAGACAAATATGAAGTGTTGGAGTGGAAGTAATAGAATTAGACAGAATTTTGTGGTTGCAGAAAAAAAGAGAGTTAGAGAATGAGACCAGAGAATTGAGGTGGCAAGGAAGGGGAGATGAGAGAGGAAAACAAGAAAAACAGAAGAGAGACTGAGAAGAGGAGAGAAACAGAAACCGTGAGGTGTGAAAAAGTGAGCGAGGCATAAGAGAGAGATGAGGAGAGGAGAAACAAAGAAGACAGACCGAGAGGAGGAGAAACAGAAATGGGGAGGTGTGAAAAAGTGAGCGAGGCGTGAGAGAGAAAAATGAGGACAGGGGCGTAGCAATAGGGGGAGCAGAGGTTGAGACCGCATCAGAGCCCTTGGGCCAGAGGGGACCTCCTTTTTGGTCCTGTGCTCATAATAATAACTTCTATAGATACTTTGAATAGTGGTAATCATTACCAAAAAGTGCTCCCCATCCCCTTCTTGCACCTCTGACACTGTAGTTGCCATTGACAGGTTTTGGTGCGCCGTATCCATTGTTATGTAAAGAGTGCTTAGGGGGCCCAAATGTAAAACTTGCATCGTTGCCCACAGCTTCTTAGCTACGCCACTGGATGAGGAGAAGCACAAGAGAGACTGAGTGGAGGAGAGGAGAAACAAAGAAGACAGACCGAGCGGAGGAGGAGAGAAACAGAAATGGGGAGGTGTGAAAAAGTGAGCGAGGTGTGAGAGAGGAAGATGAGGAAAAGCACAAGAGAGACTGAGTGGAGGAGAGGAGAAACAAAGAAGAGACTGCAAGGGAAGAGAGAGAGAACAGAGAGGCAGAGTGGATGGAGAAATATGGAGAGACAGAAGAGATAAGAGAGGGAGTGACAGGGTGGCCTCAGAGAGTGAGAGGAGAGGGAGATACAATGGATGGGTGAGAGGAGAGATAGAGGAACACACAACAGACAGCCAGCAAAACACAGCGAGAGAAGGGAGAGGGCATGAGACTGAGCTGGAGAGAGTTGCAGGAAGTGAGGATGAGAGACGGGCAGCCGACGCTGGCACCGGCCTAGATTCAATTATACACAAAGCGAAAGGCCTTGAAAAAAAAAAAAATTGGCACTTGAAGAAAAAAAAAAATCTCCTCTCTAGAAATTACGAGGAACAATAAATCTGTTAATTAGCTAATTAATATTCAATTGGGGTCACTCAGCTTAATAGAAGTTCTTTCGGAGACCCGAGAAATTTCCAAGTGACGAGGCTGCGCTCGCCCAATTTCCATTATCATGTGAAAGCAGACGGCTCTTATCGCTCCGCCATATGTGCAAGAACAATGCGCCAGCATTATCGTTCCCCAGCAGAGGGGCTTAATTCCGCGCCGCGGCCATAACGGCCGGGGAAGGGAAGATGCTGGAGCGTTTAGTGTAATTGATATCCGGTTTATGTTGTATTGTCTCAGCCTGTTTGTTTGCCGGATTGGTATTTAAGGCAACGAGGCATTAAGAGGCGATTTCTCCGACGGCAGCCATCTTCCCAGCAACCCCCATCTCCGAATTTCAATGACAACTTGTTAATGCAGGCGCCGGGCCAAGCCAATCTATAACTGCACATTACACGCCGCCGCTGCCTTCTCACTTCAAAATGAAATCAAACGAAGGCTTTCAAAAAAAAAGAAAAAGAAAAATATGGAGAGTTTTTTCTTTGATAAATGCCGCATCGTAAACGCAGCCAAAATTCTTCATCCGGGACTCTTCTGAAAAAGTGGGAGAACTTTGAAGTGGAAATGGAATTCGGGGTCCTCGGATGCTTCCGGTGGGAGGAAAATATAGCATACGTTTTATGATCGAAACGGCAGGGTGGTAGAAACGCAAGGAGAAACTCCCGGACAAACAAAATCATTTTAGTTTGAGATAGTAGGGAAAGAGGAGATACCATTGAAGGTGAATTCCCTCCTTTCCTGTGCTAACAGGAAGTAGTCAGATCTCTGCATTAGGGACAGAAACTATTACTGTAGCAAGAGGGCTATGGAGGCTGCTATAGTTATTTCCTTTTAAACAATACCAGTTGCATCACAGCCCTGCTGATCCTCTGACTCTAAAACTTTTAGCCATAAACCCTGAACAAACATGCAGTAGATCAGATGTTTCTGACATTATTGTCAGATCGGACAGGATTAGCTGCATGCTTGTTTCTGGTGTGATTCGGACGCTGCTGCAGCCAAATAGAGCAGCAGGTTTGCCAGGCAACTGGTATTGTTTGAAAGTAAATAAATATGGCAGCCTTCATATACCTCTCACTTCAACTTTAGAGAGCTTAGCCTGTCTAATTCTCCCTCATCTGTGACTAATCACCACCGTAATTTCATCTCTCAGCTGTGGCATCTGGCTGCCACTGCAGAGCAGCTAATTTGTAAACACGGGATGTTAATCCTAATGTCTGCTTCCTTGAAAGCAGGAACTAGACACACTGTAGACTTATTGCAGGACTTGTATAAGCTGTAACAAAGAAATGTGTTTCTGTAAAGGTTATTAAGCTGTTGCTTATATTTTATAGCAGAGAGGAAGTTATGAGTTCAGGTACACTTTAAAGGGGACCTGAAGCGAGAACTCACTAACTGGGGCACAAAGATACCTTATAATTTACGAGGCCCCTGTATGGAGGCTATCATATTTATTTACCTTTAACTCAGCTCAGACTTCTTTTTAGCTTCCTGTTCACTGTTATTAGCTCACAGAGATCAGGAGGTCAGGAACCAATGAAAACTGCTCCTGACCGATGCAGGGGACTCCGCTGTCTTTAGACGAGCCACCAGTGTTAAAGCTACACCGCATCAGGCTTAGGCTGCCACAAGTGCAGCAAAGTTTTAACTATCAGTGGTCCTAAACCACTTGAGGGCCGGTTCCACTTGTGCGGTGGGAATCGCCGCGGAAAAAAGTTGCATGCGGATGCGAATTTCGCATGCGGTTATATGCAAATTTTCATGCAAATTCGTATCCGATTTTGCATGGATGGTGATGTATGCGAATTTAACTATGGCAGTGCCTGTGTGCTTTTTCATTGATTCCATGCGAAATCGTATGCGAATTCGCATGTAAATTCGCATACCAAAGCCGCATGCAAATTCCCTATTAAATACATTGTATGCGAATTCTGATGGCTCTGCCGTGCAGATTTTTTCTGCACAGAAAAACGCAAAGGAATCCTGACAAGTGGAAACACTCCCATCCACTTGTATTGGCTATGCGAATTCGCATGCGGCAAACGCATGCGAATTTGCGATAGTGGAAACAGGCTCTAAACAACAGCAGTTGCCTGGCAGCCCTGCTGATCATTCTGGCATCAGTAGTGTCTGAATCACACACCTGAAACAAGCATGCAGCTAATGTTGTCAGAAATATCTGATTAAGGGTATATGGCTAAAAGTATCAGAGACAGAGGATCAGCAGGACAGCGATTAGGCATTTTGTCCCCCCAAAAAATGTAACCAGGCAGAAGAATAGCCCCCAGATAAAAAAAAAAATTGAATCTTAATGTCTATATGGAGAACACCAGGGATGCTATGGAGCAACGCCACCAGTACGAGGCACCCATGGTACATGCCATACCTGCACCCCTGTAGATACGCCTCTGGAGATGTGAAAGAGGGACACTTTATGACACGCCCCCTGCCACACCTCTAATCATGCCACCACCACACCCCTAGCCATGAATACCACAAAAAATTCATAAGTAAAAGATGTATTTTTGTCATTCAAACCACTCTGGTCCTTACTATCATCTCTAGTTTTTCTTCATGTTAACATGTGAAATTAGGAAATACTGTAGATCAATTTAAAGAATGGGAATAAAGTTTGGAAAATTAGTAGAACAATACATATATTTACACAGATCTGTACATCAGTCCTGAAAGCAGGGCCGGATTTGTACTCTTTACCGCCCAAGGCCACAGTCATCAGCCGCCCCCCTTCGGTTTAGGTAGCCAGATGACCCTTCCCCCCTTCCCTCCAGTATAGGTAGCCTGATCACCCCCCCAGTATAGGTAGCCACATGACCCCTCCCCCTCTCCCTGCAGTATAGGTAGCCAGATTTCTCCCTCCCTCCTTTTCTCACCCCCCTTTCAGTATAGGTAACCAGCTCGCCTTCACACTGCAGCAGCCATCAGAGTCACTCATTACTCCACTCGTCTCCAGTGCAGAAGCTTTCTCTTCCTTTCTGTCTCCAAACCTGCCCAATTCCATAGCCACTGGCCACAATGCAAACGTGCTCAGAGAGCAAGATGGCTGCTGCAGCAGAGTACCGTGGTCAGGTGTTCGCCTGATTTCCCTGCATTGCAGCATTTGCAAGCTTGCAAATGCTGCACCAGTTTAGCCTGCTGCTTTGGTGCCCTTGCCCCTGTGGTGCCCTAGGCCATGGCCTAGGTGGCCTTGGCCTAAATCCGGCCCTGCCTGAAAGAGGGACAAATAAGGAAGACAGAGGGACAGAGGGATTTGGTTTACAAAGAGGGACTGTCCCTCCAAAAGAGGGACAGTGGTGAGCTGACATATATGATTGGATTTACAATGCGAGTGCAGGTTAGAGTGAGATTCCTCCTTACTGAATGGGCCACACTATCAGAAGACAGTTGTCTGTCACTCACTCCTGCTCTTCACCTTCTCTCTCCTGACAGTGGACACAAGAGGCCCTCTTACTCCCCTTCAGAGTTCCAAGGGTAGAGTGGGCAGGGCACACCATCTAGTATTCAAGGGTGCTTGATAACGTGGTGTAGGCAAAACCACCGTAGTCAATACAACTGCAAACCTTATCAGCACACGAGTTGCCGTTTACAGCACACTATTATGCCAGTACCGGTATCCACGGAAAATCCAACAATTGTTTCTGGCCTCACAGCCAGGGTCCCCCTTTAACAAAGCGTGTGGAACATAACAGTTCAAAATCCGGCTGGTTTGGATGGAGAGACGCTCCTGCTATACACGCAGGAGCGCTCTCCAACAGAATCACCGAACAGGACTGTCAATCCCTGGCATAGCGGCAGAGGGGCGGGGCACACATTTGAGTTACTTTGCTCAATCACCCAACAGGGGGCACAATTGGAATGGTAAGATCATTGGATACAGTAGTACTGTGTACAGTGTCACCTTAGCAACCAGGGCAGATTTGGTTCATTGCTGTATTTTTCTCATGTTGCAGTTTATTTACCTAGATGATGTATGTCGATGCCATTGTGAAATCCCTGTTTGGGGTGGGTATTGGGGATTTCTGCTGTATATATATGAGAGTTTTTTGAACTGCTACTGTATATACCTATATACCACATGCCTTGATAAAGGGGACCCTGTGAGGCCCCCCGAAACAATTGTTGGATTCTTACTCCTGTTCAGGCATCGGGGATCGCTTACATGATGGTACGATAAAAAAAAGTTTATTTGAGGACCTTAAAAGACCACTGTCACGAAGATATAAAAATGTAAAATATATGTAAACTTATACAGATTAAACGTACATTTCTTCCAAGGTAAAATGAGCCATAAATTACTTTTCTCTTATGTTATGTTGCTGTCACTTACCGTAAGTAGTAGAAATCTGACAGAACCGACAGGCTTTGGACTAGCCCATCTCCTCGTTGGGGCTACTCAAAACACTTACTCCATCCAACTGCCAAAAAAAAGTGTATGGTGAGCAGGGAGGCTGGCCAGCATTGTCTCTAAATATTTTTCAAGGAGTGTCATTATAAAGAATAAAGGCTATGCTGAGTATCCCCTATGGAGAAATGGACTAGTCCAAAACCTATCGGTAATGTCAGATTTCTACTACCTACTGTAAGTGACAGCAAAATAGGAGAAAAGTAATTTATGGCTCATTTTACTCTGGAAGAAACATACTTCTAATTTGTATATGTTTATATGTATTTTAAATTTTAAGAATTTCGCCACAGTGGTCCTTTAATTTCATTCTATTTCAGGTGGAACACTGTATACCGGTACATTCTAATAAGCATCAGCTGCTCATTAGGAGGGTGACCATTTTTAGAACCCATTTATAGCAGCTGAGGACATAAAAACCACAGGTGGGCTCCAAATACAGCAACATAGAGAAACAGTGGGGCAGATATATTAAAATCAAAGCTAGAAATACTTGAACTGAACTGATACAGAAATGGAGCAGATGACCAGGTCAGGGATTCTGATTGGCTGCTCTGAGCAACTGCAGCACCTCTACACCGGATTTTCTCTAATATAAACCTGCCCCAATGTTCTATCCTGTCCTGTCAGCTGACACCTTCTACTTATTTCATGGATGCTATCTGCATGGAGTTTGTATGTTCTTCCTCTGTTTTCACAAGCTTCCTCTGGATACTCTGGTTTCCACATTGCAAAAACACATTGTAAGTTAATTATTTCCCCCCAAAATTGGCCTCAGATTGTGTTAGGGTCATTAGATTAATGAAATGTTATGTAATTTTTCGCAATTACAGCCATACGTAATTATGATTTGGAAATGCAATTGATTTCATGTAATCATTTGTAATTTTGCATAATTTTCATTCATTTTCGTGCTGATTTAGCAATCAATAGCAAAGTCCCCATACAGGCTGTTGTCACCAAAATTGCTACATATGTTAAAGAGACTCCGTAACAAAAATTGCATCCTGTTTTTTATCATCCTACATGTTCCAAAAGCTATTCTAATGTGTTCTGGCTTACTGCAGCACGTTCTACTATCACCATCTCTGTAATAAATCAACTTATCTCTCTCTTGTCAGACTTGTCAGCCTGTGTCTGGAAGGCTGCCAAGTTCTTCAGTGTTGTGGTTCTGTGATGCATCTCCCCCCTCCAGGCCCCTCTCTGCACACTGCCTGTGTATTATTTAGATTAGGGCAGCTTCTCGCTTCTCTCTTATCTTTTACAAGCTGGATAAATCCTCCTCTGAGCTGGCTGGGCTTTCACATACTGAGGAATTACATACAGGCACAGCTGTCTGCACTCTGCAGGAAGAAACAGCCTGACACTTCAGTGGAAGATAGCTGCAGGGGGAAAGAAACACACAAATGATCTCTTAAGATTCAAAAGGAAGGGTGTATACAGCCTGCTTGTGTATGAATGCATTTTCTATGTGTGGACAAACTGTACATCAACCTACTTCCTGTTTTGGTGGCCATTTTGTTTGTTTATAAACAAACTTTTAAAAACTGTTTTTAACCACTTTTAATGCGGCGAGGAGCAGCGAAATTGTGACAGAGGGTAATAGGAGATGTCCCCTAACACACTGGTATGTTTACTTTTGTGCGATTTTAACAATACAGATTCTCTTTAACCACTTGACGACCAGGGGATTTATGGCTGATCTGTGCTGCGTGGGCTCTCCAGCCCGAAGCACAGATCAGGATAGAGCCAGGGCGATCAGACTTACCCCCTTTTTTCCCCACTAGGGGGATGTCCTGCTGGGGGGGGTCTGATCGCCGCCGGCTTGCTGTGCTTTGCGGGGGGGCTCTTCAAAGCCTCCCTCCGCAGCGTTCTCTGCGCTCCGTCCCTCTCCCTCCCCCTGTGAGCTGCGCAGGACGGATATCCGTCCTGCGCATTGAAGGATAGGCTTCAGCCTATCATAGGCCGGCAATCCTCGCCGATCTGCCTTGCGGCGCTGCTGCGCAGCAGCGCCGTATGATGTAAACAGCGGAGATTTCTTCCCCGCGTGTTTACATTTTTCCGGCGAGCCGCGATCGGCGGCTCTCCGGCTGTTCACGGAGACACCCTCCGTGAACGGACATGGAAAGGCCGCTCGAACGAGCGTCTGTTTCCATGGAAACCCGCAGACGACCAGTTTACGCCAATCGGCGTTAGCTGGTCGTCAAGAGGTTAAAGGGAATAGTGGGAATTAGTCAAAAAATTATTTAGAACATTTTTAAAAAAGACCTTGTAGTCTTTGAGAAATTGATTTTAAAGATGCAAAGGAAAAATGTTTTTTAAACTCAGAAAAATTACGGTTTCAAAATCATTCGATTTTCTCAAAAACGACCAGATCTTTTAAAAATCTTTTTTTTGCCTTGTACCTACTTTTCTGTGGCATTAGCATGTATTTTGCTATTGACTGCTGAAGTCGGCACAAAATTATGCAAAAACGATGCAAAATTACGAATGATTACAATTACAGATTAAATTAATTATATATTTTTTTTTCTGAAATTTTGCATTACGATTTTGCATTGTAAGTGCGAATTTTGATGCGAATTTACAGCTATGTGAAATTTTGTGCTCATCACTCATATATGTATAACATGTACCCCTATAAACATACATATAACTTTAACTACCTAACGACCGCGTCACGCCAATGGGCGTGAATGCGACGGCAGCCCCAGGACTGCCTAACGCCAATTGCCGTCAAGTCCTGGAGCTGTGGTTTCCCAGGGAACGGCCGTGTGCATGTGCGATAGTTCCCTGCCAGTTCACAGAGCGGAGCTCCGTGATTAGCTTGTTAGCCGCCGATCGCGGCTAGCAGGCTGTTGGTAAACGAAAGGGGTACGAAATACCCTTTGTTTACATGCGTACAGCGCTGCGTTCTCCAGCAGCGCTGTACGAGATCAGTGATCCCCGGCCTCTGATTGGCCGGGGATCGCCATCCTCTCATAGGCTGATGCCTATGAGAAGCGGAACAGGACGGATCGCCGTCCTGTTCAATACAGGATCTCGGAGGAGAGGAGGGAGGGAGAAAAAGCCTTATACAGGCTGAAGTAAAAAAAAAAAATAAAAAAAAAAATGGCCACAGCGATCGGACCCCTCCGGCGGCATGTCCCCTTAGGGACAAAAATAGGAGGTGAGTCCGATCGCTGCACTCCTTAGCTGGGCTGTGCAGGAGGCTGAAAAGCCCAGTGCAGCAAAAAAGGGCTGGTCGTTAAGGGGGTTTAGCACTGTAGTCCTCAAGTGGTTAAAATAATGGAGATTACAATTTCCCCTTAAATAAAACATGTACCCATTGTTGTTCCCCTTCTATTATTATTATTTTTTAGCATTTAAATAGCACTGACATCTTCCTCAGCGCGGTACAGAGTATATTGTCTTGTCACTTAGAGGACAACTGAACGAGATGGATGTGGTGGCTGCCATATTTATTTCCTTTTAAGCAATACCAGTTGCCTGGCTATCCTGCTGATCCTCTGCCACTAATATTTTTAACCATAGACCCTGATCACACATATGCAGATATGGTGTTTCTGCCATTATTGTCAGATCTGACAAGATTATCTGCATGCTTGTTTCTGGTGTCTGATTCAGACACCACTGCAGCCACATAGATCAGTAGGGCAGCCAGGCAACTGGTATTATTTAAAAGGAAATAAATATGGCAGCCTCCGTATCCCTCTCATTTCAGTTGCCCTTTAACAGTCCCTCAGAGGGGCTCACAATCGAATTCCTACCATAGTCATACGTTTTTGTATCATAGTCTAGGGCAAATTTAGGGGGAAGCCAATTCATTTATCTGTATGGTTTTGGGATGTGGGAGGAAAACGGAGTGCCTGGAGGAAACCCACACAGACACGTTGAGAACATACAAACTGTGCAGATAGTGCCCTGGATGGAATTTGAACCCGGGACTCAGCGCTGCAAGGTGAGAGCACTAACCACTAAGCATCCGTGCTGCCCACTATTAAAAAATGTTTTAGCTGCCTGCCTGTCATGCTGATCCTCCCTCTTATTATAGTCCTCCCTGGGAGCCTGGAGCAAGTTTGCAGATCAGGTGTTCAGACTTTCTTGTATATTGGTTCCAGTCCAGCAAAGGTGGATTTAAGGGGGTCAGCTATAGCCGCCTCCAAGTTTCTTTCATGAAGGATTAACTTTAATGAGTGGGAATTGGGCCTTTTCAGCCAGAGCAGGAGGCCCATTCATATTTGCCCCCTGATAAGCTGCTAATTCCTCTGTTTATCTCATTGTTCTGCTCCGCTCTAACTTCTCGGATTATCAAAATTTCATATTTTGCCGACTGCGCTTCCCCCATCCGGGGCGGGATGTTGGTTTGAGCTGACAGTGCCGAGAGTTCAATGGGATTTTATCAGCCCAAACTAGAAAGAGATTGTGACATTTATCAGGGTAACAAGATTCCCCTGTCAGCTCGCTGAGTATTGATTTGCTGTAAGTACAGAATCTGCACGTCTCTCTCCCCGCGCGCTGCATAATTATCGCCATGCTAAAACCCAACCCCAGGGCGGTCTGTGATGCCGCCTTGTCTTACAGTCATCCTCACCCTCAGATGCCAAAATCTGCTCTCTCTTTTTTTATTGAGCATTCAGAGCTGAGAACACAATGCAAAAAGACATACATTGACTCCATTTTTACCGGGTTTGGAGGACATATATTGCAATTTTTTTAATCATTCATGGCCAAGTCTTGATATGTCCCAGACAATGGTCAGATCTGGAACACACACCTGAAACAAGCATGCAGCTAATTTAGTCAGATTTTAGTCAGAAACATCTGATCTGCATGCAACGATGATGTTGTAAAGTGATTAACCATTTCAGCCTGCGGGTATTTTTCACCTTATGAACGAGAGGAGTTTTCACATTTCAGCGCTCCTGCCTGTCATTTCCCAATAACTTTATCACTACTTATCACATGATCTATATCTTGTTTTTTTCCACCACCAATTAGGCTTTTTTTGGGTGATACATTATGCTAAGAATTATTTTATTCTAAATGCATTTTAACGGGAATAATAAGAAAAAATTGAAAACAATCATTATTTCTCAGTTTTCGGCCATTAAAGTTTTAAAAGAATACAAGCTACCGCAATTAAAATCCACACATTTTATTTTCCCATTTGTCCCGGTTATTGCAACATTAAAATGATATCCCTAGTATAATATATGGTGACAATATTTTATTTGGAAATAAAGGTGCATTTTTTTCAGCTTTACATCCATCACTTTTTTTTAGCCCATAATTTAATAATAATTACCCTCTTGACATACCTATAAAAAAAAAATGTATTCCCTATAGCGGTGAGATCCGGAAGAGCGAGCGTCGTCCTGGAACTAGCAGTAGGAAGTGACGTATGCCCCGGGATACTGCAGAACAGCTACACGGAGAGCCAGAGCTCAGAAGTCTTTTAGCTGTATACGCAGCTGAACAAATGGAGTGACACCAGACTGTTTAAAGGTATCCCTTGATGAGACAATGTGACTAACTATTATTTGAAGTATAAAAGACTTACACCAAACCCGTTGTATACTAACAAGACGGGTCCCACAGTGACAGACTAAACGGTGGGGAGTCTTGCAACCTAGATTACGCCCACAATTGATTGCAATCAATTTTATGCATATTGGAGAATCAATCCCCTTTTCTTCTGATCACAATATTGACTGTGGATCTGAAAGTTTTGCATAAGATTTGGGATTCGCTTCATCCTTTTTTAGTTAATTTTCCGAGATCTGGAGAATTTCTTGAATGTGGATGGTATGAATGAGAGTGAGTATAATGCATAATTAGTAAGGGTGATTATATGAATTTTATACTGTTTTATTGTCATTTTATGGAAGAAAGTATATTTAGAATAAAAGAAAATAGCATATATTAGCGCATGTTCCTTGATTGTTAAAAATAAATAAAAAGTGACAGTTTAAAGAAAAAAATACATAAAAGTTACCTTAGGGTCTGAGGTTTTTTTATATGGGTGCAATGAGGGTATATTACTGTTATTTTAGCAAATAAGGTCTTGTGATAGTTGATAAAGTACAAAAAAATACATTGTACTAGGGACATACCGGTTATTTAAATGTTGTAATAACAAGGACAAATGGGCAAATACTATGTGTGGGTTTTATTTACAGTAGCGTTGTTTATTTTAAAACTATAGAGCATGGGATTGGAGAAATTGTGTATTTTGTATTTTTTTTCTTTTATCTCCCTATAAAATGCATATAAATCAAGGTAATTCCCCCAAAAAGCCTAATTTGTGAGCAAAAAAACAAGATATAGATCATTTAGGTGTGATAAATAGTAATAAAGTTATGGCTAAATGAATGGGAAGAGCACTGATGGGGGAAATGGCTCTTGGCAGTAAGGGTAATACAGCTTGTGGGATTAAGTGGTTAACAAAAAAGTTATTAAATTGCCCAGTACAAATGTTCTCACACAGAACTGGAAGCGTGGCCCAAGTAGAGTGTGATGAATAGCGGAAAAGCCGCCGCATGTTCTGACAGTAAGGCGGCTGATTCCGCATCTGATGCGGCGGTTTGTCCGCGTCAGCATGCGGCTGGGTTGTCTGGAACTGGTGGTGCACATGGGAGGAATGGCGTGGTGGCCGCCGCGTGTTCTGACGGTAAGGCGGCGGATTCTGCGTCCACTGCGGCGGTTTCCCCGCAGCAACATGTGTCTGGGCTGTCTGGACCTAGTAATGCACACAGATGGAGAGCTGTGCGCGCGCTGCAAGACAAGCTTTTTATACCAATAGGAGGAAGATCAGCTGATCAGGGCGGTCAGCTGATCCCTGCTCAGTCAGTGATTGGTTGATAAGAGCTGGGCGGCGCTGTGGAGCGCTTTACTATATATATCTCCTGCTGTTCAGTTGCTTGTTGTCTGGCGTTGCGAATGCCTACGTGTTAGTACTCAGACCTTAGTCAGATCCTTCAGTGTGGTGGAACCAGGAGGACCTGGGAATCCACACTTAGCCAGTTACTGTCTATCATCTGTGTTATTCTCTAGCATACAGTGGTGTGAAAAACTATTTGCCCCCTTCCTGATTTCTTATTCTTTTGCATGTTTGTCACACTTAAATGTTTCTGCTCATCAAAAACCGTTAACTATTAGTCAAAGATAACATAATTGAACACACAATGCAGTTTTAAATGATGGTTTTTATTATTTAGTGAGAAAAATAACTCAAAACCTACATGGCCCTGTGTGAAAAAGAAATTGCCCCCTGAACCTAATAACTGGTTGGGCCACCCTTAGCAGCAATAACTGCAATCAAGCGTTTGTGATAACTTGCAACGAGTCTTTTACAGCGCTCTGGAGGAATTTTGGCCCACTCATCTTTGCAGAATTGTTGTAATTCAGCTTTATTTGAGGGTTTTCTAGCATGAACCGCCTTTTTAAGGTCATGCCACAACATCTCAATAGGATTCAGGTCAGGACTTTGACTAGGCCACTCCAAAGTCTTCATTTTGTTTTTCTTCAGCCATTCAGAGGTGGATTTGCTGGTGTGTTTTGGGTCATTGTCCTGCTGCAGCACCCAAGATCGCTTCAGCTTGAGTTGACGAACAGATGGCCGGACATTCTCCTTCAGGATTTTTTGGTAGACAGTAGAATTCATGGTTCCATGTATCACAGCAAGCCTTTCAGGTCCTGAAGCAGCAAAACAACCCCAGACCATCACACTACCACCACCATATTTTACTGTTGGTATGATGTTCTTTTGCTGAAATGCTGTGTTACTTCTACGCCAGATGTAACAGGACATGCACCTTCCAAAAAGTTCAACTTTTGTCTCGTTGGTCCACAAGGTATTTTCCCAAAAGTCTTGCCAATCATTGAGATGGTTTTTTTTTAGCAAAATTGAGACGAGCCTTAATGTTCTTTTTGCTTAAAAGTGGTTTGCGCCTTGGATATCTGCCATGCAGACCGTTTTTGCCCAGTCTCTTTCTTATGGTGGAGTCATGAACAATGACCTTAATTGAGGCAAGTGAGGTCTGCAGTTCTTTAGATGTTGACCTGGGGTCTTTTGTGGCCTCTCGGATGAGTTTTCTCTGCGCTCTTGGGGTAATTTTGGTCGGCTGGCCACTCCTGGGAAGGTTCATCACTGTTCCATGTTTTTGCCATTTGTGGATAATGGCTCTCACTGTGGTTCGCTGGAGTCCCAAAGCTTTAGAAATGGCTTTATAACCTTTACCAGACTGATAGATCTCAATTACAGTACTTTTGTTCTCATTTGTTCCTAAATTTATTTGGATCTTGGCATGTCTAACTTTTGAGGTGCTTTTGGTCTACTACTCTGTATCAGATAGCTCCTATTTAAGTGATTTCTTGATTGAAACAGGTGTGGCAGTAATCAGGCCTGGGGGTGACTACAGAAATTGAACTCAGGTGTGATAAACCAAAAGTTAAGTTATTTTTTAACAAGGGGGGCAATCACTTTTTCACACAGGGCCTGTAGATTTGGAGTTTTTTTTCTCACTAAATAATAAAAATCGTCATTTAAAA
Organism: Hyperolius riggenbachi; assembly: GCF_040937935.1. Classification (NCBI taxonomy): domain Eukaryota; kingdom Metazoa; phylum Chordata; class Amphibia; order Anura; family Hyperoliidae; genus Hyperolius; species Hyperolius riggenbachi. Next base: position 202,070,072 of record NC_090656.1, read on the forward strand.
CTGCATTTTGTGTTCAATTATGTTATCTTTGACTAATAGTTAACGGTTTTTGATGAGCAGAAACATTTAAGTGTGACAAACATGCAAAAGAATAACAAATCAGGAAGGGGGCAAATAGTTTTTCACACCACTGTAGTTCCAGGGTGTTGAGATCACGGCCCTCACACCCCAGACTAGGAATACTGTATATCATCTGTGTTATTCTCTAGCATAGTTCCAGGGTGTTGAGATCACGGCCCTCACACCCCAGACTAGGAATACTGTATATCATCTATGTTATTCTCTAGCATAGTTCCAGGGTGTTGAGATCACGGACCTCACACCTCAGACTAGGCCTTGTTCTGATATCTGTTATGACCTGTAGCGTTCCTGACTATTCTTCTGATCTCTGATTTGGTACTTTGCATATCTGATACTCTGTTGCCGACCCGGCCTGTCTGACCTTCTGGCTTTCACCCCCAGCAGGGTGTCCAGCCTTTCCGCAGGGGTCCCCTGCTCTACAGAGGGGACACTGCTCCTTATCAGTCAGGGACTCCCTCTCTAGGTGTCCTTGACTGCAGTAGAGTCTTCTCTACTTATTGGACCACCTGCTACCCCGGTGGTCCAAAGGTTACTGTTGCACCAAAACACTTACACACTCAGGTGTCTAGAGGTTAGACATATTTGATTATTGGCGATTCTGCAGATCCCCAATAATCAGGTATATCTGTATTCCTTGGGATACTGCAGATCGTCAAGAATCAGATTCTCTCTCTGGTTGCTGACACCTATCGTTACATAGAGGTAGAGTTGGGCCGAACGGTTCGCCGGCGAACGTGGTTCGCGCGAACGTGGTTCGCGCGAACTTAGGTGGTTCGCGTGCGGGTACCGCACGCGAACGTTTTGCGGAAGAAGTTCGGTTCGCCCCATAATGCACCTGAGGGTCAACTTTGACCCTCTACATCACAGTCAGCAGGCCCAGTGTAGCCAATTAGGCTACACTAGCCCCTGGAGCCCCACCCCCCTTATATAAGGCAGGCAGCGGCGGCCATTACGGCCACTCGTGTGCCTGCATTAGTGAGAGTAGGGCGAGCTGCTGCAGTCTCTCATATAGGGAAAGATTAGTTAGGCTTAACTTCTTCCTGGCTGCATACCTGTTCTGTTCAGTGAGCCCTCAGCCCACTGCATACCTGTACTGTGATCCTGCCACTGCATAGCTGTTCAGTGATCCTGCCACTGCATACCTGTTCTGTGAACCCACCCACCACCACTGCATACCTGTTCAGTGATCCTGCCACTGCATACCTGTTCTGTGAACCCACCCACCACTGCATACCTGTTCAGTGATCCTGCTGCCACTGCATACCTGTTCTGTGAACCCACCCACCACTGCATACCTGTTCAGTGATCCTGCCACTGCATACTTGTTCTGTGAACCCACCCACCACCACTGCATACCTGTTCAGTGATCCTGCCACTGCATACCTGTTCTGCGAACCCACCACTGCATACCTGTTCTGTGAACCCACCCACCACTGCATACCTGTTCAGTGATCCTGCTGCCACTGCATACCTGTTCTGTGAACCCACCCACCACTGCATACCTGTTCAGTGATCCTGCCACTGCATACTTGTTCTGTGAACCCACCCACCACCACTGCATACCTGTTCAGTGATCCTGCCACTGCATACCTGTTCTGTGAACCCACCACTGCATACCTGTTCTGTGAACCCACCCACCACTGCATACCTGTTCAGTGATCCTGCTGCCACTGCATACCTGTTCTGTGAACCCACCACTGCATACCTGTTCTGTGAACCCACCACTGCATACCTGTTCAGTGAACCCGCCACTGCATACCTGTTCTGTTCAGTGGACCCGCCACTGTATACCTGTTTAGTGAACCCGCCACTGCATACCTGTTCTGTTCAGTGGAGTTTGGTGTGTCAGTGTGAAGCAGTACCTTAATTACACTACCTGATTGATGTATACACATGCAAGATGTTTTAAAGCACTTTAGGCCTGTCATTTAGCATTCAATGTGATTTCTGCCCTTAAAACGCTGCTTTTCGTCAAATCCAGATTTTTCCCGGGGACTTTTGGCATGTATCCCACTCCGCCATGCCCCCCTCCAGGTGTTAGACCCCTTGAAACATCTTTTCCATCACTTTTGTGGCCAGCATAATTATTTTTTTTTTCAAAGTTCGCATCCCCATTGAAGTCTATTGCGGTTCGCGAACTTTAACGCGAACCGAACCTTCCGCGGAAGTTCGCGAACCCGGTTCGCGAACCTAAAATCGGAGGTTCGGCCCAACTCTACATAGAGGGTCTGGGGCAGCAGTGGGGGGCTCAAAAAGAGTCTCGGAACCCTCTGGACTTAAAAGCTTTCACTGGGGCCCATGGATTTGTAGCTATAGCAGTGGAAGCGTGATTGTGGCTCTCTATTGCTAGTGCTCTGCACAACCCCTTGTAAATAGGAGTTGTCTAGCAGCTGATCTGAGTCGAATGGGAAAAGGTAACCTCACTGATCCCAATATCTGGGTGAACCAGACCTTGTTTTTATTGTGTCATTTCTGAAAGTACATAGGTGGGGTGAAGATAAGGACACGACAAGGAACAAAATGATGTATTGCCCAACTAAACACACAACAAAACAAGGCAAATCCTAAGGACAACTGGGTACTAGGTACTTACAGTATATGCAGTGTACAGAAGCAAAGTGATGAAAAAAAAATTGCCCCATGGGTCAAATGCACGTGCTGCGGCAGTACAGCTCACTTCCTCCTCTCACTGGTAGTCGGATCAATCATGTGACACCTAAAGTAGGAAGAATAATAGATTCCAGCATCCCTGCACATAGCTCCACACTGTCCCTTTTTTGGAGTGACAGCCCCTCTTTTCATCCTCATCTGTCCCTCTTACAGGACTAATGTACAGATCTATGTACCCATATGTATTTTTCTACAGGAAAATGTTTTTTTATTGACTCCAAACTTTACTCCCATCCTTTAAATTGATTTATTTCTTACTTTCAAATGTTATTATGAAATGAAACTAATGATGATAGAAGGACCACTGTGGTTTCAATTATAAAACAACATCTTTTGCATCTTTTGGGCGTGTCTTAAACTGTCCCTCTTTCTTAAAGAGAGTATAAATCTCGCTTCAGACCTCATAGATAGCAGGGGCATGTGTGCCCCTGCTAAACCGACGCTATCCCGCGGCTTAACGAGGGTCCCTTCACCCCCAAATCCCCTCGGTGCAGCGGGGGAGCGCTTCCTGGTTGGGGCACGGCTAACCGCCGCAGCCCTGCCCCACGCGCGTCTGTCAGCGCGTATCTCCGCCTCTCCCCCACCCCTCTCAGTCTTCCTTCACTGAGAGGGGCGGGGGAGAGGTGGCGATGCGCCGCTGATAGACGCGACTGGAGGCAGGGCTGCAGCCGTTAGCCCTGCCTCCAGGAGCGACCAAGTCCACGACCAAGTGTTGCAGGGGTGGGTTTGGGGGTGATGGGACCCCCGTTTAGTGGCGCGATAGTGGCGGTTTAGCAGGGGCACACATGCCCCTGCTAACTATGAGCTCTGAAGCGAGATTTATTCTCGCTTCAGAGTGTCTTTAACTCAGAAAGTCAGGAGTCATGCCTGCATTGCATTACACTACAAACCATGTCTACAAACCATGTCTACGCGAAGATGGGGAACTATGAAATACAGGAAGGAAGTAGGCATGGCCAACTGCAAGGAAAAACTTTTGAGATGAATATAGGAATGGTATGTCCTGATTGAATACAAATGTGTTGATTATAAAAATACAAAACTTTATTTAACACTTGCAGAAATCCCCCTATCCCCAGGCCCAGCTTCCCCTCACAAATACTGCCTAATTAACCTATCTGATATATACTCATGTGCATATGGGTCTAAACTCAGGCTGCGCAGCCTAGCAATAAAAATATTATAGTATTTCCTGACACATGCAAGATAATGAAAGATCCAAGTATTAGCACAAGTCTATAGAGCCAGATAGTGGGGAAAAAAGGACCACACGTGGTGGAGCCTCTCCAGCCTGTTACTTCTAACAGGAAGTAACGGTCTGGAGAGGTCTTTGGCCTGTATGGAGAGGCGCATGGCTACATACAGGATATTTCCATTTGAAAAATGCAGTTCCAAAGGTGATACTTATAATTTACTGTTATCAACATGAATGATTCTTGTTAGGTTTTAAAGAGAATCTTTACTCTAAAATTCTTACAATAAAAAGCATACCATTCTATTCAATATGTTCTCCTGGGCCCCTCTTTGCTGTTTCTGCCACTCACTACTGCAATCCTGGCTTGTAATTGCCAGTTTTAGGCAGTGTTTACAAACAAAAAACATGGCTGCAAACCAGCATGTGATAGGCTGAGAGAAGCTCAGTCTGACTCATACAGAGCCAGGAGGGGGCGTGGAGAGGCTGTGTGTATAACTTCTACCTATCACAGCAGAGCAGCACATTCCTGCCTGAGCTGACAAAGCTGACAAAAGAAAGAAGATTAGATTATATAACAGAGATAATACAGCCGCTGTGCAACTAGGAAAGGCTGCAGTAAGACAGACCACATTAGAACAGATATAGGAACTTATAGGATAGAAGAAATAAGGCTGAAAATTTTGTTACAGTCTCTTTTATACTGCAGCTCTGCTAGTAGTGTCACAACCAGGGTCGGATTTAAGCCAAGGCCACATAGGCCATGGCCTAGGGCACCACAGGATTAAGGGCGGGTGGGCAGAAAGCTATACTAAGGGAAGGGGGGGGGGGTCATTGGGCTTGTTATACTAGAAAAATAGGGGTGCTGACAGTAGCCTTGGGCGGTAAAGAGTACAAATCCGGCCCTGGTCACAACAGAGCTATGGGATATGAAACGGGCATCACTAGGCATGAAATGTAATCACCTCCGGAGTCTAAGGATCCTCCCGCATCGCTGTGGCTTGTGTAATCTAACCACCTGTGTATCCGCGGACGTAGGCGGATTTCCTGGTAATCAAAGCAAAGGATCACCTTGCGCATTCAGAGGCTTAGTGAATCAGTCTCGCTTACATAAGATGCGTAAGGCAGCATTTCAGGAAGAAACCAACATCTTATGGTTCCAAAAAGCATCTCACCAAACTCCAAGATAAACACTCTCTGCTTGTGTATAAAAGAGTCAGAGTGCAGTGACTGACTGGCGGGCTGTGTGACTCCCTGGCGGGAGCTGTGTTTGTACAGTGTGGAGTTTAGTGCAGTTTGATGCACGGAGGACACAACATAGTAAACATCTATATTGAGCGTATACCGTAGAACAGAAGCGATCGCTGCGCAGGAGGAGAGAGGCAAAATGCGTCTTCACTAAAAGCATATTGATTGGATGAGCAATAAAAAGGGCAGAAGACAGGACTCCCAGGAAACCATGGATGTAGATCTTAAAGCAGAACTCCACCAGCCTCCTTCCATCCCCTTGTCATGATGGTCTGCTATTTACAGCCCAAGTTCACACACTGGTTCATTGTAGCACAGCAAAACAGAATTTAGCCTGCCAAAGTGAGGCGGATTTCCAAATCTGGAAAACTGCCTCAACCTGGAATTCTTTACATGGAGTGGTCAAAAAATTAGAGACACATCTTATTTGAAAGTAAACCAGTCCAACAGTGATGTAGAGCAGTGTTTCTCAACATTTTATTGGTATGTACCCCTTTTAAAACCCTCTACTCACCAAGTACCCCCTAGCATAATAAACATTATCCCAAGTACCCATTGACAAATATCTATTTAATCGTAGTACATGATAATTGGTTCTAAACAATTTCCAAGCATTTACTATTGCTTTTGATTAGCTAAAATATTAATTTAGTGTAGTTTAAATAAGATTTATAATTTTCTAAAACTCAAAATTTGTTATCCTTGGTTAAGTATATCAAAACCGAGTACCCCCTGGAACCATCAGAAGTACCCCCTGGGGTACGCGTACCACATGTTGAGAACCTAGGATGTAGAGTGACGTAACAACCCAGAGTTGCTTACATAAGGAACCTTCAGCTTCGGGGTAGTTATCACGGAAGTTAATGTCAATGTTAATGTCAATCTTAAATTGAAAGATTGAAGTGACTTGAACAAGGGATGATTGTCAGGGCAAGAAGAGCTGGTGCTAGTGCTAGCATCTCTGAAACAATAACTTTTTTTTAGGATTTTCTGTCCCAGCAGTATCTTTATGAGAAAAAAAAACTTAAAGTGATGAGGACTATTCTGGTTGAAAAAGGCTAGTGTACAAAGAGCGGTGAAAGGCAAGTAGTACGCATAGTCCACAACCATAGGTGTCTGCAGAAAAATTTTCTTTTTTGGGTGGGTGGGTGGGGGGCAAGTCATGCAGCGTGCGTGGCGTGGCCATGGACCAGGATGTGGGTGTGATCACGGGTGGAGCCAAATTTACATGAATTTAGCAATGGTGGGACATTAGACTAGGACTATGGCAGGGACTAGATTGTGAGTGCCTCCAGCACAGGTTCCCCCCAGTTTAGGTAGTGACAGGGACCCCCCAGTTTAGATAAAGACAGGGACCTCCCATGTTTATTGACAGGGACTCCCCCCAGTTTAGGTGGTGACAGGTGCCCCCCAGTTTAGGTAGTGACAGGTGCCCCCCAGTTTAGGTGGTGCCAGGGACACCCCAGTTTAGGTAAAGACAGGGACCTCCCATGTTTATTGACAGGGACTACCCCCAGTTTAGGTAGTGACAGGGACCCCCCAGTTTAGGTAAAGACAGGGACCTCCCATGTTTATTGACAGGGACTCCCCCCAGTTTAGATGGTGACAGGTTCCCCCCAGTCTAGGTAGTGATAGGGACCCCCGCCTGCTGTGTCCTGTCCATCCCCACTGCCTATGATGTAACAGTGAGGCAGCGCCACTCAGACCTCCAATCAGCCGGCGACCAGTGAGAAGTGGGCGCATGGTACTCCCTGTGGACGCCGCACTGCATATGCGGAAGTGACATATGACGTCACTTCCGCATGTCAATGCGGTGTCCGCGAGGTAATAACACCCGCCTCACTGGTAGCCGGCTGATCAGAGGTCTGACGCTGCCTGTTACATGATAGGCAGTGGGGACGGACATGCTGTTTGTTTGGCGAGGAGGGGATGGATTAAGATGTAATGGGACCCAGGCAAGGTAGTAGATTTGCGGCCCACTTGTGGTCCTTTTGGTGAGCTGAAGTGGAGAGAGGTCACAGAAGGTGGTAGGTGGGCCCCTTAACAGGCACTAGGCCCCGAGCACCTGCCTAGGTTGCCTTGTGGATGATCCTGCTGTGCCCCCACCCTGCACACACATACACAATGTGCCTCAAGAACCAGAACCTGCCACCCCCTCCTCATCACTTCATTGTACCCATTTATATCTCAGATATTTGCATAAAACTGCATCTCACAGAACGAGGCCTCACACAGAAGTCTCATAAATTATGGCGGCAATTATGCTTCAGAAAATATTTTTCTAAATCTCAGCAACAAAAATTACAGATGCCGATTTGGCAGCGACGCAAATGTGTCCGAAGTTGAAAACTCATAAACTTTAAAGCATAAAATGCGACATAAATTTCATGGCTGGCGTGCTGCGCGCTGACACCGGTTCCAGCCTGGAAGAAGCGCCTGACTGTCACCGGCGGGACGAGGACTTTATTATCTGCGGTTTATATCAGATCAGATTTTACGGAGGCTCCAGCGGCTCCCAGATGGGTAATTTTTATTGTTCCTTGTCCAGTGATTTCACCCATTTTACATTTATAAAGGTCATAATTTGTTTATCACCTTAGTCATAATTCATCATTAATCTTATGTAATTGTTCTCATTAGTTTATACTACAAGCTCTTGGTTACAGATGGCATAACATATATGTGCAAACTACACTACACTCCAAATGTCCTTTGTACGGTTTGCAAATACTTTAATCCATGGGAGTACCAACACAGCATACATAGCAGCAATGACCAGGGGCGTATTTAGGTATAGCACCTATGGCAAACACTGAAATTGCCCTCCCCCAAGTGTAAGTTGCTAGAGTTAGCCAGCCCCGTTTCTAGGGGCGTGCAGGCCGTTCGGCCGCCCTGAACGCTGAGGGAGGGGGCGCCGTGATGGAAGGGGGAGCCGCGGCTGCAGGGAGGGCGTCCCGACTTCTTCCTCCCTTCCTCTCCCCGGGGCCACCCTCCATGCTCCCCCCTCCACTGCAGAGCTAGTGTAGGACAGCCTTGTATAGAACAACTTACCTGCCTGCCGTTCCAATTGCTGATTCCGTGCCGCTGGTCTCAGCACAGCCGCTGAGACACGATCTACTTCCTGATTAGCAGGAACCATGACTAATGTATGAACACCTTAAAGAGGAACTCCAGTGAAAATAATGTAGTAAAAAAAGTGCTTCATTTTTTACCATAATTATGTATAAATGATTTAGTCAGTGTTTGCTCATTGTAAAATCTTTCCTCTCCCAGATTAACATTCTGACATTTATTACATGGTGACATTGTTACTGTGGGCAGGTTATTTAGCTGTTTCTAGCTGCTCTGTCTGTTAGACAGCTAATAACAGCTATTTCCTGTCTCTGAACATTGTTACATTGTAGCAGTTTGCCAGCAGTACCGCGGTCTTCAGAGCCTCTTGTGGGAGGGGTTTTAGCACAAAATCAGTCACACAGCGCCCCCTGATGGTCTGTTTGTGAAAATCATTGTCTTTCTCGTGTAAAATGGGGTATCAGCTACTGATTGGGAAAAAGTTCAATTCTTGGTTGGAGTTTCTCTTTAAGCCTTCACTGATATTATGCTGCTATTCTAAGCTATGGGAGCAGGGGCGCCTCTAAGCATAGGCAGTACAGGCCATTGCCTGGAGTGCCATTGGTCCTGGGGGGCGCCATGTTGCTGGATTAGGCCCCGCCAACAAATTAAGCCCCATCCTGGACTAAGCCCCACCCCATGGGTGTTCTATTACTTGCTTCTGCTGCATCTACTTAGCGTAAGTTGCAGGCAGCTGCCATCTCTGTGCCTTGTGCATCTTTCTTTCCCCCTTTGTGCCTCCTTCTCTCCCTTTTGTGCCTCCTTCTGTCTCCATGTTCCTCCTTCAGTCCCCCTGTGCCACTTCTGCCTCCTTCTGTGTCCCTTTGTGCCTCTTTGTCCCCCTGTGCCTCCTTATGTCCACTTTGCCTTTATTTGTTCCCTTGTGCTACATCTGCCCCTGTTCCTCCTTCAGTCCCACTTTGTGCCTCCTTCTGTTTCCATGTGCCTCTTCAGTCCCCATTATCCACCTCTGACACCTGCGCCTTCCTCTTTCCCCTTGTGACTTCTTCTGTGCCCCTTTGTGCCTTCTTCTGTCTCCCTGTGGCTCTTTCTTTCCCCCTCTGCCTCCTTCTGTCTGTGACTCCTTACATCTACCTCTGCCATCTTCTTTCCCCCCTTTGTGACTCCTTCTGTCCCCCTTTGTCCATACTTCTGTCTCTCTTTATGCCTCGTATTGTCTCCCTGTGCTTTCTTCTGCCCCTTTTGTGCTTTTTTCTGTCCCCCATTACAGATTGTGCCTTCTTCTGTCCCCTTTTTGCCTCCTTCTGTCCCCTGTGTGCCTCCTTCAGTCCGCCTGTGCCTCCTTCTTTCCTCCTGTGCCGCCTTTTGTCCCCCTTTGTGCCTCAATCTGTCCCCAATGTGCCCCCTCCTGCCCCGCTTTGTGCCTCATTCTGCACCACTTTGTGCCTCCTTCTGTCCCCCTGTGCCTCCTTCAGTCCTCTCTTGTGCCTCTTTCTGGCCCTTCTTCTATACCTCCCGCTGCCCCTCTGTGTACCTCTTTCTGTCCTCCTGTGCCTCCGTCTGTCCTCCTTTGTGGCTCTGTAAGGCTTGGTGGTGTATTCTCCACAGTCAGCATGCAACGCATGAGCTGGCGTGGAGGAGGTACACACACTAGCACAAGGAAACAGGCTATCCCTAGTATAGTGGAGGGGGAGGACTGACTCCAATAGGAGATTGTGGCGCACAGAGCCGGTGCAGATCTGACAGCCACAAACAATGCTTTCGTTATAACGTCTCAGCGCAAAGTAGCGCTGAGCGCATAAACCAGAACTGAGGAGATCAGGACAGGAAGACAGAATGAACGCTTGCTAGCTAGCGGCTACTTAGCGACAGCAAGCGTCCAAAACCAGACAGACTGGAATGAGGCAGCCAATGCGATGCGGCGATGGCGTGCCTCACAAAGACAGGACCGGATAGTCAGAAAATAGCAGGATTAAGATGGATGAACGTAACACAGATAAATATACAATAAGTATGTTTTCCTAGCGTATTACAATTACAGCTATCAATGAAACTATTTGTAACGTCTGACTAACATATGTATATATCGGCAATGAACCGATATATGACATAAGCAGGAACGCTGACTAGGAATGGAGTAACACAGGTAACAGGACTCAGAAGGATTCGCTATCTCTTCGCAGAGATGAACGCAATCCACAAATGGTAACAGAACAGGATTCAGAAGGATTCGTTATCTCTTCGCAGAGATGAACGCAATCCACAAACAGTAACAGAACAGGATTCAGAAGGATTCGTTATCTCTTCGCAGAGATGAACGCAATCCACAAACAGAACCAGGAGCAGGGTAACTACCTCAGCACGGGTGGTCACGGTACGCGCAACCTACCAAAACGTGCTGGAAAGCTGACTAACTGCACACAGGATATAAACAGTTCGTGTACGTATACATCAGCGACACTGATGTATCAACGTAACACAAATACAAGGAAAATAATAAACGTGCTGGTATGCATATATATTGGCAATGAACCAATATATGATGCAAAGACCAGCAAAGTATCTTTATAACAAGAAACACGATCGGGGGCTAAAGCGACAGCAAGGCAGGCTTAAGCTGAAGCTATGAAAACCCAAGGAAACCCTGCAGGAAGCAGATCTTTATACTGAGGTCATCCAATGGGAGCAGACATGCAGATTCCCACACAGGTGAATGATAATCAGTCACAAGCTGACAGCAGGGAAAGACAGACAAAGCTATGCAGCTTGCATGGAAATAGATCAGAACTGCCTGAGCTGCAGCACTACTACTTCCAGCAATAGCTGCTGCAGCAGCGATCATTACAGGCTCATTCTGCCGCCCTGTGTGCCTCCCTCTGTCCCCTTGTGCCTCCTTCTGTCCTCCTTTGTGACTTCTTCTGACCCTTGTGCCTCCCTATGTCCCTCGGTATTCTCTGGCGAAACGCTGCCGCAATAAGTGTCATTTCTGGTAAAATTCTGCCACATTACAATTACTTTCTGGTGAAACATTGCTGCATTACAATCATTTCCTGGTGAAGCATTGCTGCATTACGATTATTTTCTGGTGAAACATTGCTGCATTACAGTTTTTTCCTGGTGAGACATTGCTGCATTACGATTATTTTCTGGTGAAACATTGCTGCATTACAGCTATTTCCTGGTAAAACGCTGCCGCATTACGATTATTTTCATGGGGAAAGGAGGGCGCCACAGGTTTTCTCGCCTGGAGTGACAAAATGGCTAGAGGCACCCCTGTATGGGAGTACCAACACCCTACATACAGTGGGAATGCGAAAGTTTGGGCAACCTTGTTGATCATCATGATTTTCCTGTATAAATTGTTGGTTGTTATGATAAAAAATGTCATTTAAATACTGTATATTCCTGTGTATAAGACTACTTTTTAACACTTGAAAATCTTCTGAAAAGTTTGGGGTCGTCTTATACGCCGGGAGTCATTGATACCGGGTGATTCGCCCTATCCTGTTACCGCCTCTCAGATCTCACTGCTGAGGACTGTAGTGAAGCGGCGCAGGAGCATATATGCGAGATCTAAGTGGCAGAGAAGGAGGTAAATAGGATACAAGGGTGGGCCAGACAGGTGAAAGAGGCGTGTTTTATGGGCACAGCACAATCTATTCTTCCATACCGCTCTGATAAACCAGTAGACAAGAAGAGCTGACCAATCCACTTATGGAGAGGGAGAGTTGACCAATCCAACCAGTCAATTGAGTTTATACTGTTATATACTGGGTAACACATACAGTACAGCACCAGAATATGTCCATATATAGCACCAGTATATAATTTTTAAAATTTTTTTTAATGCGGTGTGCGTTGGAAGAGGGGTAGTCTTATACGGCGAGTATATCCCAAAGTCTATATTTTACCTGTAAAAGTTGGGGGTCGTCTTATACGCCCAGTCGTCTTATACGCCGGAATATACGGTATATCATATAGGAGACACACACAATGATATTTGGACTATATAAAATTAAGTTTATTGGATTTACAGAAAGTGCGCAATAAATGTTTAAATACAATTAGGCAGGTGCATAAATTTGGGCACTGTTGTCATTTTATTGATTCCAAAATCTTTAGAACTAATTATTGGAACTCAAATTGGCTTGGTAAGCTCAGTGACCCCTGACCTACTTACACAGGTGAATCCAATTATGAGAAAGAGTATTTAAGGTGGTCAATTGTAAGTTTCCCTCCTCTTTTAATTTTCTCTGAAGAGTAGAACATGGTAGTCTCAAAACAACCCTCAAATGACATGAAGACAAAAATTGTTCACCATCATGGTGTAGTGGAAGGATACAGAAAGCTGCCTCAGAGATTTCAGCTGTCTGTTTCCACAGTTAGGAACATATTGAGGAAATGGAAGACCACAGGCTCAGTTCAAGTTAAGGCTCGAATCAGAATCAGAATCATGTTTATTTCGCCAAGTACAACAGAGTTGTACCCGGAATTGGTTTTGGCACAAGCAGGGTCGGTGATGGTACAGTCACATAAAAGTGCATACAGTGGATACAGTAGATAGGCAATAGTTACAGAGTATATACAGTGCATACAGGTACATGCAGATACATACAGTAGATGCATACATATGTACAGTGGTACATTGCAAACATAAGCATAGACAGGAAGATACATATAAGATGGACCCAGGGGAAGGACCAGGGGGGTAATCCGCTGCCATCTGGGCACTCAAAACGCTTTTGTAGCGATATTTTGAATCAGATGCCCAATGGTCTGACCCAGGGAAAGAGATGGAGGAAAGATAGGAAAGAGGTGAAAAAAGTGAAGTAAGTCCCCTTGGATTCCGATGTAATCTGGCTGATTAGTCTCCTGGTCCTGTCTTTACCCCCTTGGGTGCATGTAGCCGTGTAGCGGGTCCTGGCAGCAGTCAAAACAGGGAGCTGCTAGTTGGCCAAAGAGCAAAAGGGCCGGGTCCCAGGCAGCCTAGCAGGGGCAGAGATGGCTACCAGCAGAAGGCTCTTGAATGGTGTGCTGGCACTGCAGGCGAGGTGGCCTGGTGTGTAATGGCTGTAGTGTGAGCAGGCAGCTGTGGCTGCGGTGTCGGAGCAGTCCCTGTACCTTTAATGGATGCGTCCTGGTTCCCTAGGCAGTGGCGGTGTGGAAGCCACGTGGGTCTTCCAAGATCACATCTCCAGGCTGTCCCAGGCACGGTGATGGAGTGCTGGATCAGCGGCAGGGGGACCGTGTGTATGCAGTGGTCCAGGCAGCGGCGGCGAAGAATCCCCAGGCAGCGGTGGTGAAGCGGGCAGCAGAGAGGAGATCGGAGCAGCCGGTGGTGAAGCCGCAGCAGCGTGGAACCCTCCCGCAGGCAGTGTGAGCGATGTTCCTGGGCAGCGGCGATGAGGTGGTGGATCAGCGCCGGCGGGGACCTGCTCATCGGAGCGCCCAGGCAGCGCGAGTGAGGAGACCCGGATGGTAGCGGCGAAGTGGCAGCGGTGGAGCGGCTGGGGCCGGCACCACGTGGGCCAACAGCTAAGCGGACCACGTGGTGAGCCGAACCTCAGCAAGTGTGCCCTGTTGCCGGAGTCCGGGGAGCCAGAGTGTCCCCCATCCTCCCAATGGTGTGGCGGAGCTGGAGGGAGACCACCCATGCAGTCATGGCCGTGAGTTCAGGGGGGAAAGGAGGAAAAAAGATAAATTTAGCCGGAGCCCTGTGGCCGTGGCTACCAGTCAGGCGCCATCTTAGATGTATTTAGAAGTGGCAGACCAAGAAAAATCTCAGATAAACAGAAGCGACGAATGGTGAGAACAGTCAGTCAACCCACAGACCAGCACCAATGACCTACAACATCATCTTGCTGCAGATGGAGTCACTGTGCATCGTTAACCATTCGGCGCACTTTACACAAGGAGATGCTGTATGTGAGAGTGATGCAGAGGAAGCCTTTTCTCCACCCACAGCACATTTGAACCGCTTGAGGTATGCTAAAGCACATTTGGATAAGCCAGCTTCATTTTGGAATAAGGTGCTGTGGATGGATGAAACTAAAATTGAGTTGTTTTGGCATAACAAGGGGCACTATGCATGGAGGAAAAACAACACAGCATTCCAAGAAAAACACCTGCTACTATCAGCGTCCCTATGTCCGGCAAAATATGGACTCCGCCCTCCCCTGGCTAGCTGCTGCCCCCCCCCCAAGTCCCCCCCCCCCCCCACCAGGCACTCGAACTCAGAAGTGGCCCGCCCTGGGTTGGCAGCGGAGAGAGAAGAGGGAGCCATGGGCACAGCGGTGGAGAAAGGGGACGTCTCCCCCCATTCCCTCACCTTGGGGCTCCCCCTCTCTCTCGCTCCCCCCTCCAGAATTCAGTGGTGCGGCAGGCAGCGGGGGGACACTTACTCTAGTCTGCCGGCGCGAGTGAGCTCTCTCTCTCTGTGCGCCACTACTCTGGTCTGGACTAGACCAGAGCAACGGCGCACAGATACAGTACAGAGCTCACTCACGCCGGAAGAAGAGTAAGTGTCCTGCTGCTGCCTGCCGCACCACTGAATTCTGGAGGGGGGGAGCGAGAGAGAGGGGGAGCCCCAAGGTGAGGGAAGGAGGGGGAGACGTCCCCCTTTTCCACCGCTGTGCCCATCGCTCCCTCTTCTCTCTCCACTGCCAGAGCCATCCCACACCTATATGGACCTAGCTAACTATCCTGGGGACACCTATAGACCTGGCTATTTATACTGGGGACATCTATAGATCTGCCTACTTATACTGGGGACACCTATAGATTTGGCTAGCTATCATGGGGGCACCCATAGACCTGGCTACATTTACTGGGGACACCTATAGACCTGGCTACTTATACTGGGGACACCTATAGATCTGGCTATCTAGACTGGGGACACCTATAGACCTGGCTACAGATACTGGGGACACCTATAGACCTGGCTACTTATACTGGGGACACCTGTAGACCTGGCTATCTATACTGGGGGGCACCTGTCACTACCTGAACTGGGGGACACCTATCACTACCTAAACTGGGGGGCTCTGTCAGTACCTAAACTAGGGGCTCCTGTCACTACATACACTAGGGGGTCCCTGTCACTGCATACACTGGGGGGCTCCTGTCATACCTAAACAGGGGGTACCTGTCACTAACTGAACTGGGGGGCACCTGTCACTACCTAATCTG
Organism: Hyperolius riggenbachi; assembly: GCF_040937935.1. NCBI lineage: Eukaryota > Metazoa > Chordata > Amphibia > Anura > Hyperoliidae > Hyperolius > Hyperolius riggenbachi. Next base: position 202,085,523 of record NC_090656.1, read on the forward strand.
GGGGGTCCCTGTCACTACCTAAACTGGGGGGTACCTGTTACTAACTGAACTGGTGGGCTCCTGTCACTACATACACTGGGGGGCTCCTGTCACTACCTAAACTGGGGGGTACCTGTCACTAACTGAACTGGGGAGCTCCTGTCACTAAATTAACTGGGGGGGCTCCTGTCACTACCTGAACGGGGGGGCTCCTCTCCTGTCTCTACCTAAACTGGGGGGCCCTGTCCCTACCTAAACTAGGAGACTACTGGTGCTACCTAAACTAGGGGGCACCTGTCACTATCCAGGCCAGCCAGCCCAGAATCACTGTCAAAAAGGCCACAGCATCACCCCCAGTCAGGCCAGCATTTACTTCAACCAGCCAAGCACAGCCCAGCATCACCGCCAGCCAGCCCGGCCACAGCATCACCGCCAGCCAGGCCACAGCATCACTGCCAGGCCTTTCAGCCCACACATCATCCCCAATCTAGCCAAAACAGTATTTCCTGGCCAGCCAGCCAGGCACAGCAGCAAGTAGAGGAGAATTCAGAAGCCAGGTGAGAGGTGTCTACCATATTAAGGGGGCATTCTGCCTATTTATGTGAAATTCTGTCTATTTAAGTTCATCATGACTGCTGAATTTGTCTTGTTGGGGGCCTCAAGATTGCTGAATTTGTCTTGTTGGGGGCCTCATGATTGCTGAATTTGTCATGCTAGGGGCCTCATGATTGCTGAATTTGTCTTGTTGGGGGTCACATGATTGCTGAGTTTGTCTTGTTGGGGGCCTCATGATTGCTGAATTTGTCTTGTTAGGGGCCTTATGATTGCTGAATTTGTCTTGTTGGGGGTCACATGATTGCTAACTGCGAGACTGTGGGAAAAGCTGAATCATCATCATATGAGACAATAGCATTAAACCTAATAACTTTTTAAAACAGAAAATAAAACTGGGAGGTTCTAAAAAAATGAATACATTTTTCAGGAGTAGGATGGATAAAATTGTTTATCTTCACAGTTTTTTTTCAACTTGGATTTTCCATAATGTTCATGTATGAGTTAAAACGTTTGTATTTAGTTTAAATTGCTGTTGGCACTTTTGGGTTGCAGTTTGGGCATTCGGCCTCTTAAAGGTTCGCCACCACTGTCCTAATCCAATTTCCCACCATTGCTAAGTTCATGTAAATTTGTCTCCACCCGTGACCACACCCACATTCTGGTCCATGGCCACACTAATTTTTTGGCATAGCCTCAATTTTCAGAGCGGCGAAAATGTTTTGCCCCCCCCCCCCCCCCTGGAAAATTTTCTGCGGACGCCCATGCCTGCTTCCTACAGTAAAATATGGTAGTGGTTCCATCATGCTTTGGGGCTGTGTGGCCAGTGCAGGGACTGGGAATTTCATCAAAGAGTTGGATGCATGGATTCCACTCAGTATCAGCAGATTCTGGAGACCAATGTCCAGGAATTAGTGACAAAGCTGAAGCTGCGCCGGAGTTGGATCTTTAAACAAGACAACAACCCTAAACACTGCTCAAAATCCACTAAGGCATTCATGCAGAGGAAAAAGTACAACGTTCTGGAATGGCCATATCAGTCCCCAGACCTGAATGTAATTGAAAATCTGTGGTGTGAGTTAAAGAGAGCTGTCCATGCTCGGAAGCCATCAAACCTGAATTAACTAGAGATGTTTTGTAAAGAGGAATGGTCCATAAAACCTTCAACCAGAATCCAGACTCTTATTGGAACCTACAGGAAGTGTTTAGAGGCTGTAATTTCTGCAAAAGGAGGATCTACTAAATATTGATTTCATTTTTTTTTGTGGTGCCCAAATTTATGCACCTGCCTAATTTTGTTTAAACAATTATTGCGCACTTTCTGTAAATCTAATAAACTTCATTTCACTTCATATCACACATATCACTGTGTGTGTCTCCTATATGATATATTTAACTGACATTTTTTATCGTAATAACCAAAGATTTATGCAGGAAAATCATGATGATTAAAAAGGTTGGCTCAACTTTCGCATCCCACTGTACATAATAGTGAACACATACATGTGGGGACCAAACACACCACAAAACCTCCACTATACAGTGCCCTGCTACACCAAATTATGGGAGTAACAACACTAGGCCTACATAACAATTACCAAATACATGTGGAAGCCACACACAACATAAAACCTGCACTGTTGCCAATCCCTACTACTTCAAATTATGGGAGAACCAACAGTATACTTATATAGCAATGACTGGACATATGTAGATTGCACACACTACATCAAGTCTCCCCTGTGCAGAGTACCCCTTCTCTAATGTACTGAATATAGGGGTGGGGCGGCGAATCCGCGAATATTGAGAAATATTCGAGGTTCGTGGATTCGAATCCCGACGCCATTTCCCGCTTAAGGAATCCGCCGAATCCCGACGCTGCATCCCCGCGCAACCGCCGATTCCCCGCTCATTCTCGTCCGACCCCCCCCCACCCCCCGCGCCTCCTCCACTCACCCCTTGCATAGATAATAGCATTGGCTCACCTAACATGGGAATCCAGGGCAGAGCGCAGAGCCGCAGACCTCTCGTTTCCTCCTCTGTTCCCTCTAGTAACGCCCAGCGCTTTGTGATGACGCGTTTGCAAAAGCCGATCACTAGGGGGAACAGAGGCGGAAGCAAGAGGTCTGCAGCTCTGCGCTGGATTCCCTTGTTAGGTGAGCCGATGCTTTTTTTTTCTATGTAGGGGGTGAGCAGAGGGAGGGGTGCCCTGGCTAGCTATACTCAAGGCGCCTATACCTAACTAGCTATACTCAAGGTGCCTATACCTAACTAGCTATACTGAGGGCCCCTATACCTAACTAGCTATACTCAAGGCGCCTATACCTAACTAGCTATACTGAGGGCCCCTATACCTAACTAGCTATACTGAGGGCCCCTATACCTAACTAGCTATACTGAATCCTCCTATACCTAGCTATACTGAATGCCCCTATACCTAACTAACTATACTGAGGGCTCCTATACCTAACTAGCTATACTAAGGGCCCCTATACCTAACTAGCTATGCTGAGGGCCCCTACACCTAACTAGCTATACTGAATGCCCCTATACCTAACTAGCTATACTGAATCCTCCTATACCTAGCTATACTGAATGCCCCTATACCTAACTATCTATACTGAGGGCCCCTATACCTAACTAGCTATACTGAGGGCCCCTATACCTAACTAGCTATACTGAATCCTCCTATACCTAGCTATACTGAATGCCCCTATACCTAACTATCTATACTGAGGGCTCCTATACCTAACTAGCTATACTAAGGGCCCCTATACCTAACTAGCTATACTGAATCCCCCTATACCTAGCTATACTGAATGCCCCTATACCTAACTAGCTATACTGAGGTCCCCTATACCTAACTAGCTATACTGAATGCCCTTATACCTAGCTATACTGAATGCCCCTATACCTAACTAGCTATACTGAGGGCCCCTATACCTAATTAGCTATACTGAATGCCCCTATACCTAACTAGCTATACTGAAGGCCCTTATACCTAGCTATACTGAATGCCCCTATACCTAGCTAGCTATACTGAGGGCCCCAATACCTAACTAACTTTACAGAAGGCCCCTATACCTAACTAACTTTACAGAAGGCCCCTATACCTTGCTAGCTATACTAAAGGCACCTATACCTAATTAGCTATACTGAAGGCACCTATACCTAACTAGCTATACTGAAGGCACCTATACCTAGCTAGCTATACTGAAGGCACCTAAGCCTAGCTAGCTATACTGAAGGCACCTAAGTCTAGCTAGCTATACTGAAGGCACCCATGCCTAGCTAGCTATACTGAGGGCCCCTATACCTAACTAACTTTACAGAAGGCCCCTATACCTAACTAACTTTACAGAAGGCCCCTATACCTTGCTAGCTATATTAAAGGCACCTATACCTAATTAGCTATACTGAAGGCACCTATACCTAACTAGCTATACTGAAGGCACCTATACCTAGCTAGCTATACTGAAGGCACCTAAGCCTAGCTAGCTATACTGAAGGCACCTAAGCCTAGCTAGCTATACTGAAGGCACCCATGCCTAGCTAGCTATACTGAAGGCACCTAAACCTAACTAGCTATACTGAAGGCACCTATACCTAACTAGCTATACTGAAGGCACCTATGCCTAGCTAGCTATACTGAAGGCACCTATACCTAGCTAGCTATACTGAAGGCACCTATATCTAGCTAGCTATACTGAAGGCACCTATGCCTAGCTAGCTATACTGCAGGCACCTATACCTAGCTAGCTATACTGCAGGCACCTATACCTAGATAGCTATACTGAAGGCACCTATACCTAGCTAGCTATACTGCAAGCACCTATACCTAGCTAGCTATACTGAAGGCACCTTTACCTAGCTACCTATACTGTGAGCACCTAGCCTGCCTACCTATACTGTGGGCAACTATTCCATGGATCGCACAATTCTTATGTGTAGGATTCGTTAGATTCGGGATTCGAAAGGTTCGAGATATTCGAGAACCTTTTTAGATTCGGATTCGTATTCGGATTCGAAGAAATTGTGGATTCGTCCCATCCCTAATTGAATACCAACATCTGGTTTATATTCATAGCTGAATTTGTACATTTTTCCACCCCAAGGCCCACTGTCACCACCCACCCCCCCATGGGGCACCGCCCCATCCTGAGCTCCCACATCCAATCCTGTGCTCCTATATCCTGTGTGCTCCCCCCAGTCCAGTGCTGTGCACCACTGTTTACCCTTATGGAAGCAGAGTGTCCGCAGACTGGGTCTGTGATCGCAGTGGTTTAATTGTGTGGCAGTTTAACTGCCTGAGTGTGCAGTCCACTGTCTGCCCCTTACTTTCTGGTGCCCAAGGCCATGGCCGCCCCTTCCTTCCTGGTGCCCAAGGCAATGGCCGCCCCTTACTTCCTGGTGCCCAAGGTCATGGCCGCCCCTTACTTCCTGGTGCCCAAGGCCATGGCCGCCCCTTACTTCCTGGTGCCCAAGGCCATGGCCGCCCCTTACTTCCTGGTGCCCAAGGCCATGGCCGCCCCTTACTTCCTGGTGCCCAAGGCCATGGCCTTTGTAGCCTTGCCTCAAATCCGGCCTTGCTTATACAGCAATGACTGAATATATGTGGAGGCCAAACACAACACAAAACCTCCACTGTACAGTGCCCTACTACTCTAATCCATTGGAATTCCAACACAAGGAGTACAATGACCAATTATACAAAGAGCCACACATCACAGTAGCCTCCTCCGCACAGTGTGCGCCTACTGTAATCTATGGGAGTACCAACAACAGTTGTATGTATCGCCATGACTAAATATACATGGAGACACACACCACACTAGCTGATGGATTAAGATGTAATGGGGTCCTAGGCAAAGTATTACATTTGGGACCCCCTTCTGGTCTTTTTGATAAGCGGAAGTGGAAAGAGGTCAGAGAAGGTGGCAGGTGGGCCCCTTGACACCCACTAAGCCCCAAGCACCTGCCTAGGTTGCCTGGTGGATGATCCTGCTCTGACCAACACTAGTGGCTCGATTCACTAAAGCTAACACTTAGCACATGCTAAGTATCATTATCACGTGAAATCACCGCAGATCACGCGAACGGAATGTAGATCATGAATTATTACTGTAGACAATACATAAAGCGACGCGCGTTAAACTTTGCGCGCCGTATTACATTAACTCACATGTTAACATAAGCACCATTGCTGATTTCATTGCCAAACTCTATCTTCTGATCGTGTGAAGCGCCGTAGTTTTCAATGGCATTCTGCACTTAGCGCGTGAAGCGTAACGCCGTTCACGCAATAAAACTGAACACACGAACTGTGGAAGCTGTTCACGTGCACAATGGGCTTTATTCACTAAAGTGTGATAACTCAGTTATTATGTGTAAAGGCTTAGCCCGTGCAAACGAGCGCACAAAGCATTATGTGCGCAAACAGTTTCCACAGTTCGCGTGTTAAGTTTTATCGCACGAACAGTGTTACCCTTCACGCGCTAAGTGCGGAATGCCAAAAGATAGAGTTTGGCAATGAAATCAGCAATGGTGCTTACATTAAAATGTTAGTTAACCATTTAAGCCCTCGGTCATTTTCACTTTATGCATCCGAGAAATGTTCACCTCCCATTCATTAGCCTATAACTTTATCACTACTTATCACAATGAACTGATCTATATCTTGTTTTTTTCCGCCACCAATTAGGCTTTCTTTGGGTGGTACATTTTGCTAAGAGCTACCTTACTGTAAATGCATTTTAACAGCAAGAATAAGAAATTCTAGAACTACGTCAAGGAGGACAAAGTGGTTAATGTAATACGGCACGCGCAAAGTTTAACGTGCATCGCGTAATGTACTGCATACAGTAATAATTCATTATCTACATACCGTTTACGTGATCTGCAGTGACTTCACGTGATAATGATACATAGCATGTGATAATGATACTTAGCACGTGCGAAGCCTTTACACGTAATAACTGAGTTATCACACTTTAGTGAATCGAGCCCTAGGTGTATGTATAGCCATGATCAAATATAAATGGAGCTACACACCAGAGCAGGCTCCTCTCTGTACATAGCAACACTAGGTGTATATATCGCCATGACCAGATATACATGGAGCCACCCACTCCCTGTACAGTGTGCTCTTTCTATAATATTAGGAAGGTAGATACAGACATATAAACCTCACCTCAAAGTGAAGAACATAACCTAAGACAAAACATAACACCTATAAAATCATTACCCTCCTTGTGTCCTTGCGCCGTCTGTCAATTTCCCGCTTCTAAAGCTAACATTCAATTTTATTGAAATGGTTGCAAATTATTTCAATTTCATTTTTTTTTTACTTAGCATAAATAAAAAGAAACTGTAATTGTTTTATCCTCCAAACCGGTTGTTAGAAGTGAGAATCACTTAATGCTCGCAGTCCAGCAGCCGACTTCACAAATGGCGCTTGTGCCCGTACAGAGCGGAATTAATTACCGCGCTCCTTCCATCTTTGGGCCGAGCGCGCCTTTTGCTGTGAAAACACAGAATTCTGTTACTTCCAGATACTCGGAATTAGCTGCTAATTGCAGAGGAGCAGTGGGCGGTTTCTGGCGTGATATTTGCGACGACGCCTCGTGAATAATCTGCATACAGAATGCTTTATTTTGGCAATCTATTAAAGAGCTAAACGGCATTTGTGGCTTATCGCTCCGGCGCAGGAGGGGGAATTTGCCGTCATCTCCGCAAAATTCTGTTGATGCGTAGCAATTTTCATCCCGGCGCCAGAAGCGGGGGACTTTTAAAGAGGAACCTTGATTGAATTAAGCCTGAAGAAGAAAGGAGCCATTTGTCTTAGCTGAAAGCACAGAATGGCTTCAGAGGTTGCCAAGACTTGCCTGTGCGCAACTAGAGTTTTCCTTTAATAACTGGCCAATGTGGACTCATGTATGCTCTGCTCTCCTGCCACAGAGATATACAACTCTTCTTAAAGGGGAATAAAACTTCTCAAAATAAACAACAAAGTATAAAAACTCAGTGCTTTAACCCTTTATTTAGAGTCTTGCAAGTGCTCCTGGCCAAATTATTTTGGCACATTTTTTATGTATTATTTGTTACATGGCCTTGCTTCTAAGTAGGGCTGATGTAATGTGTATGTATGGCCATGTGTCACTAGGGGGCAGTGTGAGACAATAACAGAGGTGTAATGAGTAGTGACATGTCAGCTGCGGTGGATAGCAGTACCACCGCAGCTGCTTCTGGTTCTCTGCCTGCCAGTCTCCCTGCGCCTTGGGCGTCTAGCACGCCGAGGACGGGTGTGGGGAGTAATCGCATGTCGGCTGCGGTGGACGGTGGGTCCACCGCGGTCATTGCTGGGTCCCTGCCTGCTGATTTTTCCCAGGCGTCTAGTACGCCGGGGACACGTGTCTCTGCTAGGCTCAGGAGTACATTAGCGCGTGCGCGCGCTCACCGTCAGGATCTTTATGCCAGGAGGAGGTGCGTCAGCTGACCAGCTGGTCGGCTGACGTCACAGGGCACGCTCGCCTCTCCTGATTGGCCGAGGCTGGTGGGCGTGCCTTGGGGGTCTCCTCCGCTTCTTAAGCCTCTCGGCTTCACTTGCTAGTTGTCTGCTGTCGTGAATACTTCATGTTAGCGCTCAGACCTTAGATAGTTCCGGTGTGCTTTGATCTGGGAGGAAACCAGGGATTTCACACAAGACTAGGAATTATTATTACTACTGTTATTGCTTGATTATCTGTGTATGACTCTGGCTAGTTCTTACCAATCTCACTCTCAGTGATTCTGTATCTTTGCCTATCTGATCCTGTTGCCAAACCTAGCCTGATTACCGTTCTGTCTCTGTCTGTCGATTCTGTACCTGACCTGTCTGTCTGTTGCCGATCTGATCTGTCTGACAACTCTGCTCTCACCAGGGACTCTGGTGAGAGGTTCAGTATGGGTAGTGCCCACCAGCTCCTCTGGTGAGGTAATGCTAATACTGCCAGTACTACTGTTACACCAATCACTACACTTAGTGCATTAAAGTGTGTTGAGGGTACGTCACTTGTTAGTGGCTTATTAGCTTTGCTTAGCTAACACATCAGTACCTATATATCTGTATTATTGGTGATTCTGCAGATCATCATATAATCAGGTATATATCTGTATTATTGGTGATTCTGCAGATCACCTGATAATCAGAAACTTAGTTCTTGCTAACACCAATCGTTACAAGAGGAGTTTTGCTTTCAGTTACTACATCCTCTGCCAGCAGAGAGACATTAAATCATTCCAAGAATGTACAGCACAAAAAGTTCTGCTGACTAAGGTCTAAAGCAGCAAATCGTAATAATCCGCACCACCTTCAAGCATGTATCTTCATTTATTGGTAGAAAAAGACAAACATATTAAAAAGAACTGCAAGGCAAGACAGTCCGCTGTTTCGGGCTACCTGCCCATCTTCAAGTTGCCCAGTTCTGATTAAAACATGTAAGGCTTGGTGGTGTATTCTCCACAGTCAGCATGCAACGCATGAGCTGGCGTGGAGGAGGTACACACACTAGCACCAGGAAACAGGCTATCCCTAGTATAGTGGAGGGGAGGACTGACTCCAATAGGAGATTGTGGCGCACAGAGCCGGTGCAGATCTGACAGCCACAAACAATGCTTTCGTTATAACGTCTCAGCGCAAAGTAGCGCTGAGCGCATAAACCAGAACTGAGGAGATCAGGACAGGTAGACAGAATGAACGCTTGCTAGCTAGCGGCTACTTAGCGACAGCAAGCGTCCAAAACCAGACAGACTGGAATGAGGCAGCCAATGCGATGCGGCGATGGCGTGCCTCACAAAGACAGGACAGGATAGTCAGAAAATAGCAGGATTAAGATAGATGAACGTAACACAGATAAATATACAATAAGTATGATTTCCTAGCGTATTACAATTACAGCTATCAATGAAACTATTTGTAACGTCTGACTAACATATGTATATATCAGCAATGAACCGATATATGACATAAGCAGGAACGCTGACTAGGAATGGAGTAACACAGGGAACAGGACTCAGAAGGATTCGCTATCTCTTCGCAGAGATGAACGCAATCCACAAACGGTAACAGAACAGGATTCAGAAGGATTCGTTATCTCTTCGCAGAGATGAACGCAATCCACAAACAGGACCAGGAACAGGATAACTAGCTCAGCACGGGTGTTCACGGTACGCGCAAACTACCAAAACGTGCTGGAAAACTGACTAACTGAACACAGGATATAAACAGTTCGTGTACGTATACATCAGCGACACTGATGTATCACGTAACACAAATACAAGGAAAATAATAAACGTGCTGGTATGCATATATATTGGCAATGAACCAATATATGATGCAAAGACCAGCAAAGTATCTTTAACAAGAAACACGATCGGGGGCTAAAGCGACAGCAAGGCAGGCTTAAGCTGAAGCTATGAAAACCCAAGGAAACCCTGCAGGAAGCAGATCTTTATACTGAGGTCATCCAATGGGAGCAGACATGCAGATTCCCACACAGGTGAATGGTAATCAGTCACAAGCTGACAGCAGGGAAAGACAGACAAATCTATGCAGCTTGCATGGAAATAGATCAGAACTGCCTGAGCTGCAGCACTACTTCCAGCAATAGCTGCTGCAGCAGCGATCATTACAGTACCCCCGCCTTTAAAAGCGGATTCCAGACGCTTTTCAAAACTGAAATTTCCAACAAAACAGTCTGACTGATAATTCATGATGACCGGGACAGCCCGGCAAGACCGAATTCCAGAATCAGTCCCCACAAGACTGGACCCATCAGAACCAGAACCTACAGAACCATGCCCATCAGTACTACAAGCCCCAGTGTGACACCCATCAGAACCATGATTTCCAGAAGAAAGCCCTCCGAAACTCCCTGAGCGATACCCACCGCCTTCCAGGAACAGTTCAGAAACGCCAAAGCCTTTGCAATGCCCACCGGTACTGTCTTTACCAACACAAAACCCACTGTTGAACCAGTCCAAGGCACCAGGACAAGTTTTCTCAGAGACCTCCCAGAACACCTTGAAGCTCCAAAGAGATCCCCATAGGTCAGAATGCCCCTTAGGCTCACATGGAGAACTATCAAGAACCCCTATGGAACCTAGGGCAATTCCCGAGTCAGGGCCACAAGGACAAACATCAATATCAGGGCTTTCAGGGACCAGAACCATCTCTGGGCATGCAGGCAGACTGGCAACATCAGAACATGTTCCCACTAAGGAAGCATCAGAGCACGCTAACACCTTAAACACACTTGGGCATTCTGGCACACAAAGAACATCTGGGCACACTGGCACAAGAGAAACCTCTGGGCATGTCAAGGAACTGTGAGCCTCAGGGTCAGCCAAGACAGGACCAAAACCAGGACTGGCCAAAAAAAAATCATCATGACTAGACTTCGCAACTACTGGATTTTTACACGAGAATGCAGGATCAGACTTAGATGTCGCTGATTCCAGCAAAGTCAGTAACAAATCAGATTCAGGGGCACTAACAAGACAGGACAAATCTTCTGATGTATGCACTGAACCAGATAGGGACTCCACAACTACCTCTGGACTGGACAGAGACTCATCTAATACACTGGATTGGAGCTCATGAGGCGCTGCAGAACAAGTCAGCATTGCAGCAGCCCCCACTGGACTAGGCAAAACTGAGGAATTCCCTGGACAGGAAGGGGACTCTGGAACCTCTGCCACAGCGGCCAGAGAACCAGAATCTTCCAGGATACAGGGCTGGGTTTCAGGAACACACATCAGACCGGACTGAAATTCTGAGATTTCTATTATTTTGACCAGAGAATCAGAATTATCCATGTTACAGGGCAAGACTTCTGAAACATTCAGAGGACAGGGCTGGAGTTCCTCGGCTGTTACAACACTGGAGAGGGACTCAACATTGGTTAAATCAGACTGTGTACAGGGCAAGGTATCTAACACAATTGCTGACGAGGACAATATTTCTATGGCTTCTGCTTTGCTGGGCAGAAATTCACCAAGTTTTATTAGAGCAGACTGTAATTCCAAAACAGCTGCTAGACAAGTGAATATTACTGCAACACCAACTGAGGTAAGCAGTGCCTCAGACCCTTCTGCTAGAGGGTTTGAAATATCCAAAGTACTGGGTGAAGCATAAGACTCTGCGACCACAGCTTCACTGGACAGGATCACTGAACAGTCCATATTGCAGGGCAAAACCATGGAAGCACCTGCTGGACAGCATAATGATTCTGTGACCTGAGTTTCATTGGAGAGATCTACTGCACAATTCATGGTACAGGGCAAATTTACTGGAAGATTTTCTGAACAAGGTAATAATTCTGCGATTTCAGGTTCACATAGCAGATGCTCTGAGCTATTCATGAAACTAGAGCGAGGTGTAGAAACAGGAAGATCAAGACACAATGTTTGCGCATCTGAATCACCATTCATTTGTAAAATTGGAAAATTCAGATGCCGGGGTTCTGATGTTTCTAGACAGGATTGCTGGGACTCGGAAACTGATGTAGTGCATCTATTGGCATCTGCTGGATCAGACAGGAGTTGAACTTTATTAACACAGGTAATTTCTGCAGAAGTGTTTGCAGAGACAGGCAAGATTTTTCTGGTGTCTGTTTCACTAAACAAAGAGTCATGAGTACTGGCTAGGCTGGACTCGGAAGTCAGCAGGACCTCTGGATTCTCTGCTGAGAAATTTGCGCAGGGCAAGGTTAAGAATGTATCAGTGGCTTCTGTTTTACTGGGAAGTAACACTGAGTTATCCATGGTACAGGGTGGAATTGCAGGAACTTCAATTTCACACAAAAAGAGTTTCGAATCACCTGCTGAATCAGCCAAAGGTGCTGAAGCAGGCGGGTCAGAACGCCAAATTTGCGAATTCGGAGTCACATAAAAATCATCCAAAATCAGTTCCCACACATCAATCAAGGGAGCCACACAGTCATACCTACACACACCAGCCTCTATTAGGTTATAGGCTGACTTAATGCATGCGTTCAATACCATTTCACTTTTTGCACTGTAAAATTGACAAAATGAACTTGAATCATTCTTCCATTCACAGACCAGGGCTTCCATCTCTCCCCTCTCGAATGGAGGATCCCATGCATACTTAACAGCGAAACATTTAGGCTGATCACAGTCTGCAGATATGATTGTGGCAGGCACATGTATAGGGTTAATTAGCAGGTGATTGGCAGATTCCTTATTCTTAAGAATCTCCAATACCTGTAGCAAGTGTTGAACTGTAGTGTATGCAAACTTCCCTTGGTTCACAAATAAGTTGATTTGTTCAATACTCTGTAATATCTCATCATAATCATACTCAGATAATTCTTTTAAACAAAAATCTTTATTTTCCCTAGCCAGGGAGGAAAGTTCATTAGTAGTTTCATAAGTCCATTTAACTCCCCTGAAAGACAATTGCATTTCATTATCTGTTAATGGCAGAATCTCATTATAGGTCTCAGTCGCTAAGGATAACGATTCTGCAGATTGGACACGTTTCTTAGAACGTTTGCGTTTTGCCTTTGACCTTGCGGTTTTTGGTGATTTATTCAAAGCTGCAGGAAAATTATCAGTAACACTTTCTGCTTGCTGCTCATTCTTGCAAGCAATTGAAGGAGCAGCTGATTGGCCTGCTGCCAGGAGTTCATTAAGAGGAAAAGGCAATGGATCTATGCGCAACCAGTTATGGATCACAAACGCTAGAAATTCCAGCGGTCTATCTTTCAAATCAGAATGATTGAGAACATCAAATGCCCACTGGAATAATTCCCCTTTAAACAAAATATAACTTAGTTGGAGTGCCCAGGTTGAAACAGGAGTCGCTTGGAGATCAGGATTGGTCAGGAACCTGGCACATTCAGAGAAAAACTCATTTTCTGTTTCAGAGCTAAGTTCTTCAAATTTCTTAAAGGAACAGGAACCATAATTAACAGTGTCATACTTTCTGGGAATCCCCCCCACAATGGGGATTGGTAATGGGGTTTTCATAATGTAAGGCTTGGTGGTGTATTCTCCACAGTCAGCATGCAACGCATGAGCTGGCGTGGAGGAGGTACACACACTAGCACCAGGAAACAGGCTATCCCTAGTATAGTGGAGGGGAGGACTGACTCCAATAGGAGATTGTGGCGCACAGAGCCGGTGCAGATCTGACAGCCACAAACAATGCTTTCGTTATAACGTCTCAGCGCAAAGTAGCGCTGAGCGCATAAACCAGAACTGAGGAGATCAGGACAGGTAGACAGAATGAACGCTTGCTAGCTAGCGGCTACTTAGCGACAGCAAGCATCCAAAACCAGACAGACTGGAATGAGGCAGCCAATGCGATGCGGCGATGGCGTGCCTCACAAAGACAGGACAGGATAGTCAGAAAATAGCAGGATTAAGATAGATGAACGTAACACAGATAAATATACAATAAGTATGATTTCCTAGCGTATTACAATTACAGCTATCAATGAAACTATTTGTAACGTCTGACTAACATATGTATATATCGGCAATGAACCGATATATGACATAAGCAGGAACGCTGACTAGGAATGGAGTAACACAGGGAACAGGACTCAGAAGGATTCGCTATCTCTTCGCAGAGATGAACGCAATCCACAAACGGTAACAGAACAGGATTCAGAAGGATTCGTTATCTCTTCGCAGAGATGAACAGAGAGTTTGCGTAATATTGGTGAGGACGACTCTGGAGTAGCAATGCTGCAGCAGGATGTGCTCCTTAGCAACCAAGGGGCAGACTGCTGTAACGAGAAAGGGAATAGGAGTGCAGCTAAGGCTAGACAGGTACTGGTGGTAGGGGATTCAATTATTAGGCGCACAGACAGGGTAATCTGTCGAAGAAACCGTGAATGCCGTACAGTCTGTTGCCTCCCGGGTGCTCGGGTTCGGCATATAGCGGAAAGAATTGACAGATTATTGGGTGGGGCTGGGGAAGACCCGGCTGTCATGGTACACATTGGCACCAATGACAAAGTTAGTGGGAGATGGAAGGTCCTCAAAAATGATTTTCAGGTACTTGGAGATAAACTTAAAGCAAGGACCTCCAAGGTGGTGTTCTCTGAAATACTGCCAGTGCCACGTGCTACATCTGAGAGACAGAGGGAGCTTAGGGAGTTAAATAAGTGGCTGAGAAATTGGTGTAGGAAGGAAGGGTTTGGGTTCCTGGAGAACTGGGCAGACTTTGCAGTCGGCTACAGGTTCTACAGCAGGGACGGGCTGCACCTTAATGGGGAGGGTGCAGCTGCATTGGGGGAGAAGATGGCTAAACGGTTGGAGGAGATTTTAAACTAGGATCTGGGGGGAGGCGGGAGGATAAAGTCTCAACATATAGACAAGATAAGGTAAAAAGACAGTGGGAGCCTAACATTATGGGGGGTGGAGAGGGGGGTGGGGACAGTGTAAAGATTAAGGAGGTTGGTAAAACTTCAAGTAGCCCATTTCAGGTAAACAAAATTGGTAAATGTGGTGGTAAAAATATAAAGTGCATGATAACCAATGCTCGGAGCCTTGCAAATAAAATAGATGAACTAGAGTTCATTCTGAATGACAAAGGCTATGACATTGTGGGAATAACCGAGACATGGATGGATGAAAGTCATGACTGGATAGCCAATTTAAAAGGATACAATGTGTTCAGGAGGGATAGAACAGGGAAAAAAGGTGGAGGGGTTTGTCTCTTTGTTAAGAATTCTTTTACAGCTGTCCTCAACGATGAGATGGAGGAAGATTGCGAAGATGTGGAGTCCGTTTGGGTAAATATTCATGGTGGAAATAAAAGTTGCCAATTGCTTATTGGGGTATGCTACAGACCACCTCATATTAATGAAGCTGCAGAACTGCAATTACTACAGCAAATTGAAAAAGCGGCAAGTAAAAATGAGGTCATAGTTATGGGCGACTTCAACTTTCCAGACATTGACTGGGGTATTGAGGCTACCCATTCTGGTAAAAGCAGCAGATTTCTGGCAGCACTACAGGACAATTACTTGACTCAAATGGTAACGGAACCAACTAGGGGGAATGCGTTACTGGATCTGATCATTTCGAATAGACCAGATAATGTATCAAATGTGCAGGTTCAAGAACATTTGGGAAATAGTGATCACAACATGATAACGTTTGATCTGGTGACTGATAGGCCACGGGGCAGCGGGACCACTAAAACTATGAATTTTAGAAAAGCAAAGTTCAATCAAATCAGGCAGGCACTAAGTTTGGTGAACTGGGATAATGTACTACAAGGGGAGGACACTGAAGGGAAATGGCAAGCTTTTAAACGTATTCTCAATCAATATTGTAGTATGTATATCCCATATGGAAACAAAATGTCTAGGAATAAAAAAAGGCCTCTATGGATGAATAGAAAGGTTAAAGATAAAATGAAGAGGAAAAAGAATGCCTATAAGGTCCTAAAACAGGAGGGGACCGAGGCTGCACTAAGCAATTATAAGGAGTGCAATAAAAATTGTAAAAAAGAAATTAGGCTGGCAAAGATCGAAGCTGAAAATCAAATCGCTAGGGATATCAAATCTAACCCAAAAAAGTTTTACAAGTACATCAACTCTAAAAAAAGAAAGGTTGACTGTATAGGACTCCTAAAGGATGAGGGTGGGAACTCAATGGTGGATGACCAAGGTAAGGCAGAGTTATTAAATGCTTTCTTTGCTTCTGTCTTTACAAAGGAAACAGCACTGTTGCAAATTACAGAGGCGGAAGAGTCTCAATCTTCTAACTGTAATATTAAATACTTAACGCAGGAAGAAGTAAAGGCAAGACTAAATAAATTAAAAATAGACAAGGCACCTGGCCCGGATGGCATGCATCCTCGGGTCCTAAGGGAATTAAGTTCAGTTATAGATAAACCCCTTTATCTTATCTTTTGTGACTCTCTTGCAACTGGCAGAGTCCCAGTGGATTGGCGTACAGCCCACGTTTTCCCATTATTTAAGAAGGGCAAAAAATCAGATCCAGGAAATTATAGACCTGTAAGCTTAACATCAGTTGTATGCAAACTATTTGAGGGGTTACTAAGAGATACTATACATGACTTCATAGTAGAAAATAATCTTATTTCTCAGCATCAACATGGGTTTACTAAAGACAGGTCCTGTTTGACTAACATGCTCAGCTTTTATGAGGTAGTGAATGCTAATATGGATATTGGGAATGCTGTAGATGTGATATACTTAGACTTTGCTAAGGCATTCGACACTGTTCCCCACAAAAGTCTGGTGCAAAAGATGAGGATGCAAGGACTGGGGAAGAGTCTGTGTGCTTGGATAGGGAACTGGCTAATGGACAGAAAACAAAGAGTTGTGGTCAATGGATCATACTCAAAATGGGAGACTGTTAGCAGTGGGGTCCCACAGGGGTCTGTACTGGGTCCAGTGCTCTTCAATTTATTTATTAATGACCTAGTGGATACAGTAGTGAGCAATGTTGCTATTTTTGCAGATGATACAAAATTGTGCAGAATCATCAACTCTAAGGAAGATAGTGTTATATTGCAACAGGATCTGGATAGGATGGCTATATGGGCACATACATGGCAGATGAAATTCAATGTTGACAAATGTAAAGTCATGCATTTTGGTCGTACCAATGGTCTAACACCATACAAAATAAATGGGATACAGTTGGGGACATCAAACTTGGAGAAGGACTTAGGAGTACTCATCGACAACAAGTTAAATAATCGTACTCAATGCCAAGCCGCTGCAGCTAAAGCGAACAAAATTTTGGGATGCATTAAAAGGGAAATAAAAACTCGAGATGCTAGCATAATATTGCCCCTGTTTAACTCTCTAGTAAGGCCACATCTGGAATATGGAATTCAGTTCTGGGCACCACATTACAAAAAAGATATTGCAGTTTTAGAGCAGGTGCAGAGACGAGCAACAAAATTGATACGTGGGATGGAAGGTCTCACTTACCAAGAAAGGTTAGATAAACTGGGTTTATTTAGTCTAGAGAAAAGACGCCTTAGAGGAGATCTAATTAACATGTATAAATACATCAGAGGGCAATATAATAGCTTGGCGGATGAGCTTTTTGTCCCTAGGCCTTCTCAAAGGACTAGAGGACATGATCTGCGCATGGAGGAAAAACGTTTTAGCCATTTATTTAGGAAAGGGTTCTTTACAGTAAGAGTGATTAAGATGTGGAATGCATTGCCACAGGAAGTCGTTATGGCAAACTCTATACCTGCATTTAAAGAGGGCTTAGATGCTTTCCTTGCGTTGAATGACATCCATGGCTACAATTACTAGGTAATGCCAATGATGTTAATCCAGGGATTTTATCTGATTGCCATCTGGAGTCGGGAAGGAATTTTTACCTTGTAAGGGTTTTTTTCGCCTTCCTCTGGATCAACAGGGATATGTGAGGGAGCAGGCTGGAGTTGTACTTTGTACTGGTTGAACTCGATGGACGTATGTCTTTTTTCAACCAAAGTAACTATGTAACTATGTAACTATGTAACGCAATCCACAAACAGGACCAGGAACAGGATAACTAGCTCAGCACGGGTGTTCACGGTACGCGCAAACTACCAAAACGTGCTGGAAAACTGACTAACTGAACACAGGATATAAACAGTTCGTGTACGTATACATCAGCGACACTGATGTATCACGTAACACAAATACAAGGAAAATAATAAACGTGCTGGTATGCATATATATTGGCAATGAACCAATATATGATGCAAAGACCAGCAAAGTATCTTTAACAAGAAACACGATCGGGGGCTAAAGCGACAGCAAGGCAGGCTTAAGCTGAAGCTATGAAAACCCAAGGAAACCCTGCAGGAAGCAGATCTTTATACTGAGGTCATCCAATGGGAGCAGACATGCAGATTCCCACACAGGTGAATGGTAATCAGTCACAAGCTGACAGCAGGGAAAGACAGACAAATCTATGCAGCTTGCATGGAAATAGTTCAGAACTGCCTGAGCTGCAGCACTACTTCCAGCAATAGCTGCTGCAGCAGCGATCATTACAAAACATACATCAACTGCACACATATATACAGATAACATCCAATCACAGAAGGTATACAAATTAGAGGACCTGATGGGGAACTGATCATTTACATATCCTAACCACACCTACAAGGTATGCAAATTAGAGGACCTGATGGGGAACTGATCATTTGCATATGCTGACCACACCTACAAGGCCACAAGATAAGCTGATTGGCTGGAAGAAAATTTCAAATTCCCAGCACTACAAAAGTACAATAATGATTGTTATCAGTATCACCCATCACAATCACAAATGATCAATATGGACTCACATATCCATTAGCGTATGGATACACGATCCCACAAGCACGAGAGGGTGTCAAGAATAAGAATAGATATAGATAATCCCACTACCAGGGGATGATAGGAAAGGTTTGCCACCCAATAGTAAAATCCAGGGGCGTGCATCAAACACAATATGTAAAAGCGCAATATGTAAAAAAGCGCAATGTGTAAAAAAGCGCCAGCCTTGTACTTTTGTAGTGCTGGGAATTTGAAATTTTCTTCCAGCCAATCAGCTTATCTTGTGGCCTTGTAGGTGTGGTCAGCATATGCAAATGATCAGTTCCCCATCAGGTCCTCTAATTTGCATACCTTGTAGGTGTGGTTAGGATATGTAAATGATCAGTTCCCCATCAGGTCCTCTAATTTGTGTACCTTCTGTGATTGGATGTTATCTGTATATATGTGTGCAGTTGATGTATGTTTTAATCAGAACTGGGCAACTTGAAGATGGGCAGGTAGCCCGAAACAGCGGACTGTCTTGCCTTGCAGTTCTTTTTAATATGTTTGTCTTTTTCTACCAATAAATGAAGATACATGCTTGAAGGTGGTGCGGATTATTACGATTTGATACTATTGGATCCTGTGGTGTCCGGGTTCTTTCTCCAGCACACCTACCATTCCTTATTGGGTGGCTTACCAGTGAGTGCTACTCCACACATAGAAACTACTAAGGTCTAAAGCAGTGCACTTATCTCAAATGAGATAACTCTATTGAAGCTGCTAATGAGTTAAAGCACACCAAACTAACCTAAAAAGTTGTAAACCGCATATAGTAGTTTGTGTTCTTACCTACATTTCCACCTAGTAGAGGCGGGGAGCGGCGATGCGGAGAAGGCTAATTGACAAGCCGCATTTAAACAAAGCAGGCTAGCGACAAGCAGACTGTTGCTAGCCTGGCATTTGGCGATGGGGGGGGGGTCTGACGATGGCAATATAATGGCACAGAGGCATGTCATTGTGCACATGACATGCCTCTGGGTTCTATTAACCCTCCTGGCGGTATATTAAAAACCGCCGAGGGCTCGCTACATGATAGCCGCTGCTCAGCGGCATCCCCCCAGCCCCGCCGATCGCCTCCGGCGATAGGCAATCAGGAAATCCCGTTCAAAGAACGGGATTTCCTGGAGGGCTTCCCCCGTCGCCATGGCGACGCGGCGGGATGACATCACCGACGTCTAAGGGAGTCCCGATCCACCCCTTGCCGCTGCCTGGCGCTGATAGGCCAGGCAGCGCAGGGGTCTAGGGGGGGGGCTGTCTTGCGACGCGGATAGCGGCGATCGAGCGCGGGGCGGCGGCGATCGAAGTGCTGACGCAGCTAGCAAAGTGCTAGCTGCGTTCAGCAAAAAAAAAAAATTATTCAAAGCGGCCCAGCAGGGCCTGAGAAAACCTCCTGCGCGGCCCCGAACTACGTTCGGGGTTACCGCCAGGAAGGTTAAGAGTTTAATAATCCACCTCGGGTTCTCTTTAAGCATTAGAGTGTAAGCTCCTGAGGTCTGTGATATCAGGCATGGGTTACACTGCGATGTGAGGCATGGATAGAGGACAAAGCATTGAAGAAAAAAAGATAAGAAGTAAAGAGAAGTGAAGTTGATGATGATGAGGACAGAGCAGTGAAGTTTAGGATGATGAGTCTTCAGATCAGGGGTGCAGGGCCCTTCCCTGCCTGGTGGAGGGCATGAAGGACAAGCTGCCATCACTGCGGCGGTCTGCCTGTCAGCTGGGGGAGGTTTTGTCCCAGTTGGGGGTCTAGGTGGCCTCCTGCTCGCCGTTATGTGGGATAAGGTGCTGAAGTGAAAGCCGCTGATAAATCCTCCCTGCCGCCCGAAGTGTCTTCTTCTCATTCCCACTCATTGTAACATGAGAGCATACCCGTCCTGCACACACCAGAGGGAGGGAGGGGGAGTACAAGGCCGAATTTCTGGAAAAGGCCACAAAGGCCCGGGCCTTGGGCGCTGAAGCCCAGAGGGGCACCTGGACATGAAATAGGGGTTACTACATTTGAAAGAGAAGGTTGCAAATGGGGAGCAGCCCATGAAAACGGAAGCTAGTGCCCAAGGGAGCTATACATGAAAGAGAGGCTACAGTACATTAGTGATGATCATAATTAGCTAATTATGATTATGCTAAATTTCATGTACACTTTTGTAATTACGCCTATAAGTAATTACGATGTGTAAATTAAATTGTTTTCGTATAGACATTCGTAATTTCACGTAAAATGTCACGTAATTTTCACGTAATTTCATGCCAGCTTTGGCAGTGAATAGCAAAACCCCCATACCTGCTATTTACACCAAAATTGCTGCATATGTTAAGGAGAATAGTGAGTATAAGTCAGAAAAAGAATTTTTCAAATACACATTGTAGTTTTTGAGATAATTGATTTTTAAAAATGCTAAAAAAAATGTTTTTTAAACTGAGGTCCCCCTGCACTCTGCAATCCCTCATAAATCACAGCCACGCTGCTGACAAACAGCTTGTCAGAGCTGGCTGTGTTTATCTCTATAGTGTCAGTCTGCTGCTCTCCCCGCCTCCTGCAGGACTCCAGTCCCCGCCTGCATCCCTTCCCTCCCTGCTGATTGGAGGGAAGGGACGGGGGCAGGGACCGGAGCTATGCAGGAGGCGGGGGAGCAGCTGAGACTGACACTACAGATGTAAACACAGCCTCACAGCACGGCTGTGATTTATGAGGGACTGCAGAGTGCAGGGGGACCTTAGTGGGGTTTGGGATAGCAACAGAGGCTGGGCTGTATAGGCAGATCCAGCCTCTGTATGCAGATAACATTCTTTAAACACACCTCGGGTTCACTTTAATTAAGGACCAGCGATCTCTGCCCCCTTAAGGTACAATACTGACAGTATCCCGATGAATCGCTGCATATCACCGCCGCACACCGGGATCCTTCTGACATCCACTCTGTCATCTCTATGACGGCAGAGTCATGCGAGCCGGTCAGGAGCCGCTTTCATTGGCTCCTGACCATGTCTATCAATGTAAGCCTATTGGAGGGGCTTGCATTGATAGACACAGCCAGGAGCCAATGAAATCGGCTCCGGACCGGCTCACATGGCTCTGCCATCATAGAGACAGGCAGAGCAAGTGAGCTGCACATGCGGCGAGAGACGTCGGGATTCGGCGGAGAGATAAGCAGGGAGCGACGAAAACGGCAGATGCACGCTGCGGCAGTGATTGAAATCTATGCCCTGCCAGCCAGGTAACCACCAAAACAGGGCGTAGATTTCAATCACTGTGGTCAATTTTGGTAGCAATAGCATGTATGGGGTCCTTGCTATTAACCGCTAAATTTGGCACAAAATGATGCGAAATTACACAAAAATTTAAGTGAAATGATTAAATATTACTATTATATACGAAATTACGATTTTTTTTTTTACATTTACGATTACGCTGCCTAATTGCGAATTTAGATGCAAAATTTCTCATATGCGAAATTTCGGCCCACCACTGCAGTACATACTTTAAATGTTATACATGGAAGATGGGGCTGTACATGGAATGGGAGGGGCACTGCTGCACAAGGGACCTCCAACATACGTGGCCTAGGGGCGGGAAAGGTATAAATCTGGCCTTGAGAGGGGCTGCTGTACATGGATGTTACACATGGAAGAGGGGGCTGCTGTACATGGATGTTACACATGGAAGAGGGGGCTGCTGAACATGGATGTTACACATGGAAGAGGGGGCTGCTGTACATGGATGTTACACAAGGAAGAGGGGGCTGCTGTACATGGATGTTACAAATGGAAGAGGGGGCTGCTGTACATGGATGTTACACATGGAAGAGGGGGCTACTGTACATGGATGTTACATATGGAAGAGGGGGCTGCTGTAAATGGATGTTACACATGGAAGAGGGGGCTGCTGAACATGGATGTTACACATGGAAGAGGGGGCTGCTGTACATGGATGTTACACATGGAAGAGGGGGCTGCTGAACATGGATGTTACACATGGAAGAGGGGGCTGCTGTACATGGATGTTACACATGAAAGAGGGGGCTGCTGTACATGGATGTTACACATAGAAGAGGGGGCTGCTGAACATGGATGTTACACATGGAAGAGGGGGCTGCTGTACATGGATGTTACACATGGAAGAGGGGGCTGCTGAACATGGATGTTACACATGGAAGAGGAGGCTGCTGTACATGGATGTTACACATGGAAGAGGGGGCTGCTGAACATGGATGTTACACATGGAAGAGGGGGCTGCTGTACACGGATGTTACACATGAAAGAGGGGGCTGCTGTACACGGATGTTACACATGGAAGAGGGGGCTGCTGTACATGGATGTTACACATGAAAGAGGGGGCTGCTGTACATGGATGTTACACATGGAAGAGGGGGCTGCTGTACATGGATGTTACACATGGAAGAGGGGCTACTGTACATGGATGTTACACATAGAAGAGGGGGCTGCTGTACATGGATGTTACACATGGAAGAGGGGGCTGCTGTACATGGATGTTACACATGGAAGAGGGGCTGCTGTACATGGATGTTACACATGGAAGAGGGGGCTGCTGTACATGGATGTTACACATGGAAGAGGGGGCTGCTGTACATGGATGTTACACATGGAAGAGGGGGCTGCTGTACATGGATGTTACACATGGAAGAGGGGCTGCTGTACATGGATGTTACACATGGAAGAGGGGGCTGCTGTACATGGATGTTACACATGGAAGAGGGGGCTGCTGTACATGGATGTTACACATGGAAGAGGGGCTGCTGTACATGGATGTTACACATGGAAGATAGGGCTGCTGTACATTGATGTTACACATGGAAGAGGGGGCTGGTGTACATGGATGTTACACATGGAAGAGGGGGGCTGCTGTACATGGATGTTACACATGGAAGAGGGGGCTGGTGTACATGGATGTTACACATGGAAGAGGGGGGCTGCTGTACATGGATGTTACACATGGAAGAGGGGGCTGGTGTACATTGATGTTACACATGGAAGAGGGGGCTGGTGTACATGGATGTTACACATGGAAGAGGGGGGCTGCTGTACATGGATGTTACACATGGAAGAGGGGGCTGCTGTACATGGATGTTACACATGGAAGAGGGGGGCTGCTGTACATGGATGTTACACATGGAAGAGAGGGCTGCTGTACATGGATGTTACACATGGAAGAGGGGGCTGCTGTACATGGATGTTACACATGGAAGAGGGGGCTGCTGTACATTGATGTTACACATGGAAGAGGGGGCTGCTGTACATGGATGTTACACATGGAAGAGGGGGCTGCTGTACATGGATGTTACACATGGAAGAGGGGGGCTGCTGTACATGGATGTTACACATGGAAGAGGGGGGCTGCTGTACATGGATGTTACACATGGAAGAGGGGGCTGCTGTACATGGATGTTACACATGGAAGAGGGGGCTGCTGTACATGGATGTTACACATAGAAGAGGGGGCTGCTGTACATGGATGTTACACATGGAAGAGGGGGCTGCTGTACATGGATGTTACACATGGAAGAGGGGGCTGCTGTACATGGATGTTACACATAGAAGAGGAGGCTGCTGTACATGGATGTTACACATGGAAGAGGGGGGCTGCTGTACATGGATGTTACATATGGAAGAGGGAGCGGCACATCGCTGGGAACAAAAAGAAGAGTTGGCCTAGAAGAGGGAACAGAATGAATCTGGCCTTGCAGAGGACCGTGATCTACGAGGAAGCTTATACCGACACATTCCTGAATTTATGAACAGCTTTATGAGTTGCTTTGGAAAGTGCATTCCATATATTCCAGATATTGTAATAAACAGAATCTGATCCGCCACATCATCAGCTAAACAGCCTCTGCAAGTAACGCGATTGTCAGAGTTCATCTGTTTTACACCCCCACTTCCTACAATGCAACTATGCACAGAAGAATGGGGTATATTATCTCCATCAATAACCATATAGAAAGGGAGAGCACACCTGTGACAATGCTACAAACGGCTGAACATCGATAACAATACCATACACCATCTACTCATAATATGAGGTGATCAGCCAAGGCCATATGCATCATCAGCATGCTGCTATATAACACAGCTAGACTGACTGAATATAACGCATATATGGCATTCACAAAAGGCCACTACAGCTTTTTATTAAAGACTAAAAATCTACTCAGCAGCACTGAAACGGTTTGGTGTTTCACAGCATCAGAACTTTGTTTTTCATACCCAAGCCTCATTTTTAGCTGCACAGAAGAAAACTGCCTGTTTGTGGAGGCTGTAGTGTGTAGCCAAATACACATCCCTGATTGGCTAGCCGCTATCACGTGTCCCGCTAATTACGTGTCACGTTCCCCGATAATCACAAGAGTGGGTTGCAGATCCCTGCAACCACCGTATAAGCCAATTGGAAATTAACCGTCCCCGCTCAGTTTTCCAAGTCCTGCTGGAAGCTGGATGGTCGCTCTCCTGGGTTTATAGTTTTTAGTGAAAACAATTATTACTTCCAAAGTAGGTTTATCTGGATACTCGTAAGGATGGAGGACCCAAGTGTAAAAGAATATATAAACTTCAAATAGTTAAAATAAGAATGAGAGGTAATTCTTATTTTATTTATCTCTGGTTGAACTCGATGGACTCTGGTTGAACTCGATGGACGCAGGGGTGAGCCTGGGGTGCCTGGCACCTGGGTGCTAGATTTTTTTCTGGCGCCTATGGGAGTGGTTAAATTAACTGCGCCCAACCACATAACCACACCCATGTCCATAATCATTATGTGGGCAGCATTCACTAGAAAATAATCGTTGTGTGGGGAGCAATCACCAGAAAATAATCGTTATGTGGGGTGCAATAACCAGAAAATAATCGTTGTGTGGGGAGCAATCACCAGAAAATAATCGTTATGTGGGGAGCAATCACCAGAAAATAATCGCTATGTGGGGAGCATTCACCAGAAAATAATCACAATGTGGGGAGCAATCACCAGAAAATAATCGCAATGTGGGGGCATTAACCATAAAATAATCGCTATGTGGGGAGCATTCACCAGAAAATATTCGCAATGTGGGGAGCATTCACCAGAAAAAAATCGTTATGTGCGCAGCATTCACCAGAAAATAATCATTCACCAGAAAATAAACGCTATGTGGGGAGCATTCACCAGAAAATAAATGCTATGTGGGGAGCATTCATCAGAAAATAATCGCTAAGGGCTGGTGCACACCTAGCGGCTTTTTCAGCGTTTCTGCAGCCGCTTGCGGCTGCGGATCCGCTTGATCAATGTATCTCAATGGGGTGGTGCACACCAGAGCGGGAGGCGTTTTGCAGAAACGAAAAATGCCGGGGTGAGGCATTTTTTGGATTTCTGATGCGTTTTTGCCTCAATGTTAAGTATAGGAAAAACGCAAACCGCTCTGAAAAACGCCTGTTCAGAGCGGTTTTGCCGGCGTTTTTGTTACAGAAGCTGTTCAGTAACAGCTTTACTGTAACAATATATGAAATGTACTATACTGAAATCCGCTGCAGCAATCCGCAAAACGCTAGCAAAACGCCATAGAAAAATAAGAAAAAGCGTTTCAAAATCTGCTAGCATTTTGCGGATCTGCTAGCGGTTTTTGGTGTGCACCAGGCCTATGTGGGGAGCATTCACCAGAAAATAAACGCTATGTGGGGAGCATTCACCAGAAAATAATCGTTATGTGGGGAGCATTCACCAGAAAATAATCGTTATGTGGGGAGCATTCACCAGAAAA
Source organism: Hyperolius riggenbachi (assembly GCF_040937935.1). Classification (NCBI taxonomy): domain Eukaryota; kingdom Metazoa; phylum Chordata; class Amphibia; order Anura; family Hyperoliidae; genus Hyperolius; species Hyperolius riggenbachi. The sequence continues at coordinate 202,112,164 of NC_090656.1, forward strand.
TAATCGCAATGTGGGGAGCATTCACCAGAAAATAATCGCAATGTGGGGAGCATTCACCAGAAAATAATCGCTATGTGGGGAGCAATCACCAGAAAATAATCGTTATGTGGGGAGCAATCACCAGAAAATAATCGTAATGTGGGGAGCAATCACCAGAAAATAATAGTTATGTGGGGAACATTCACCAGAAAATAATCGTTATGCGGGGAGCATTCACCAGAAAATAATCGCTATGTGGGGAGCATTCACCAGAAAATAATCGCTAGGTGCGCAGCATTCACCAGAAAATAATCTTTATGTGGGGAGCATTCACCAGAAAATAATCGCAATGTGGGGAGCATTCACCAGAAAATAATCGTTTTATGGGGAGCTATCACCAGAAAATAATTGTTATGTGCACAGCAATCACCAGAAAATAATCGCAATGTGGGGGCAATCACCAGAAAATAATTGTTATATGGGGAACAATCACCAGAAAATAATCGTTATATGGGGAGCAATCACCAGAAAATAATCGTTATGTGGGGAGCTATCACCAGAAAATAATCGTTATGTGGGGAGCAGTGCTGTGAAAAAAAAATTCACTCACCTGGCCGACCTCTGACGTGCAGCTCCCTGACGATCCTCCAGCGACGATCTCCCGCGCTGACAGGCAGAGTGCAGGGCTACGGCAAGATGGCGCCCGAAGCCCTGTACTGGAGACACAAATAGTCTCCACAGCGGGAAGATGAACCGGGCGGCCAGCAGCGGGGAAGAGAGGCAGAAGGAGGGGACCCAGGTGAGGGAGGGGGGTTCCGTCCCCCCTCCCCTCCGCTGTCCCCACCCCTCCTTCTAGCACTGCTCTTCCCCCACCATGGGGGTCGTGGCGACACCTTCTTGGATGTCAGTCACCCGAGGCGCCACGCCCCCCTGCGCCCAATGGAATCGGCTAGAGGGAGGGAGGGAGCGGCGGCCAGAGGGGGTGAGCGGCGGCTGGGCGGCGCCTGACAGAGATAGGCGCCTGAGTGCAATGCACCCGCAGCACCCACCCAGGCGCACCCCTGGATGGACGTATGTCTTTTTTCAACCAAAATAACTATGTAATCTCGTACCTGTCCTGATGACAAAAACACCAGTAGTACTGGAAAAGTATGTATTCAAAACTCAGAATAGTCAACGCATTTCATGGGTACTAGTCTGCTTCCTCAGGTCAATACACAGTGCCTTGCAGCAAGGTGAATAGGATATGGGCGTCACAGAGGCGCCTCAATCCATATGAGTATCCAATACACAGGTGCTCAGTCACACTCCGCCGAACCCCCCACCCACTCCATTTTAAACATTTCCCCATAGTGAGTGTGGCAAGGTTAACTCCATTGCCACACAGATAGCCAGCGCTATCCTATTAAGTAGCTAGAGGTGCCCCGGACTGAAGGCAGATCTGGTCAGTGGAATGCAGAGACCCGGGTGAATAACCTCTTAATAACACTCCGTCCAAGACTCTGCATACTGTGTAGGTAAGGTGGGAGAGAGGCACTTGGAAAGGGGAGTGAGCCACCTTTCCATCTTCAGACGCCTGTAGGCACATACCTACAATGCCTTATGATAAATCCAGCCCTGACAGATGGAGATATTGCTTGCTTGGCAGTTGGGAAAAGCCGTTATTTCCCACAATGCAATGAGGTTCACATATAGCAAGCAGTCAGGTTCTTGCTCATGACATCACACTGTAGGAGGGGTTTCACCACAATATCAGCCATACAGACCCCCTGATAATCTATTCTAACAAAGGTGTAATGAATAGCGGAGATGCCGCCGCGTGGGCAAGCAGCATGGCGGCTATCTCCGCGTCCCAGTTGGCGGCTGTTGCCGCGCAGCAGCATGATGCTACCTTGCCTGGACCTTCTAGTGCACACAGCTGGAGAACTACACGCGCGCGCGCCAGGTGACAGGACCTTTATGCTGCTAGAAGGGGAGTCAGCTGATCAGGCCGATCAGCTGACTACAGCTATGCTCCGGATTGGCTGAGTGACTGGGGCGGCGCTGTGGAGCGCTTTAGTATATATAGGACTTGCTTGTCACTTGCAAGTTGTCTGCTGTTGCGAACAGTTACGTGTGAGCGCTCAGACCTGAGTCAGATACCACAGTGTGTTAGAACCAGCCGGAGCTGGGAATTCACACTGAGTCAGATTCTATTGATAGCTTTAAAGTACTATTGCTTGCTATTGTTTATGTGTTAGACTAGTTCCCAGGTTTTAAGACCAAGGACCTCACCTCACACCTAAGACTAGGAGATTGTCATATTGTTACTATCATCTGTTAGACTAGTTCCTAGGTGTTGAGACCAAGGACCTCACACCTAAGACTAGGGTTGAGAGATATTTCTGTTATTTCTGTTACCTGTTATGACCTTTGGCTTTCCTGACTACTCTCCTGTTCTCTGATTCGGTACTTCCGCCCATCTGATTATCTGTTGCCAACATTGCCTGTACCTGGATACCGAATCAATCAGTCTCCTGCTTCTGTACTTTGTCTGTCCGTATGTTGCTGACCTGGCTTGTCTGACCTTTCTGGCTGTCACCTAGCTCCTGGGTGATCAGCCTTACTGTACACCTGTGACACCTGCTCTTCAGGTGGTTACTAGCTGCTATATCTAGCCTATGGTCACCAGCTCCTCTGGAGACCATTGTGCAGCACAGTCAGTGGGTCTCTACCTCTCCAAGATCCACTGGCTGCAGTACAGTCTGGTTCCCTGCCTCTCAGGGAATCCTTGGCTGCAGTACAGTCTGATTCCCTGCTCCTCAGGGAATCCCTAGCTGCTGACCAATCCTCACCACTTTACTCCAGTCAGTGATCCCTGCTCCTCAGGTATCCACTGGCTGCAGTACAGCCTGATTCCCTGCCCCTTAGGGAATCCTTGGCTGCAGTAGTGTCTGTATCTCCCGCTTCTCGGGAGATAATCTCTCCTATTACTGTTGCACAAAACACTATATCACATTGGGTGTCCTGTGTCTAGCTATACTAGTATTATTGGTGATTCTGCAGATCACCACATAATCAGGTAAAGCATTTGTATTATTGGTGATACGGCAGATCACCAATAATCAGAAAAATCTGTGTTGCTGACACAATCGTTACAAAAGGTAAAGATTTTTTGTTAGAAAGGGATAATTGACTACTGACTGTGATGAAGGTCAATCCTTGGTTAAAGTTCCTCTGTAAACCAAACTCCAGCCAGGAACCCGATTGGCTGAGCTACACTTGGAGGGGAATCCTCAGCACCAATGATCAGGGCCGTTTTTTGCACCGTGCGGGCCGGGCGACCGCACTGAGCGCAGACGGACAGGACAGAAAGGGGGGCGCCGACAAGAAGACACTGACTGCGTCTGCGGGAGCCGGGGAGTGAGCAGGACAGGTGATGCGCGGTACAGGCGAATGAAAGTACGCCAGCGCGATCATCACCATCCTACCCACACTCCTCCTGGGCGTCCTGTGGCATTCTCCTTCCGCTCTGACGTCACCACCGCGCATGCTGACACTTGACGTCTAGCGACGGACCGGTATTGAAGGCCAGGCAGAGCGCCGATGGAGGAGGAGGCTGTCTTCACGGCGATGCGTGCTTTTCCCCTGCATCAGCGCCTCACACAGACAGTAAGTGACCTGCTGCGCTGTCACCTGACTTTCCCTCTGCCTGGGAGGGGGGAGAGGGAGGGGTGGGCGCTCTCTGCCCGGCTGCAGTATTATTTTAAATAAATAATGAACTCTCTGATCTTGCTGAGGTGTCAGGGCCCTGTGATTACTATTATGCCCGCTCACAACAGCGCTGCAGCCCCTACCTATCTAAGCTATACTGTAGTCACCTACCTAACATATATTGCTGTCACCTACCTACCTACTCTATACTGCAGCACCTACCTACCTACCTACCTAATCTATACTGCAGCACCTACCTACCTAACCTATACTGCAGCACCTACCTACCTACCTAATCTATACTGCAGCACCTACCTACCTAATCTATACTGCAGCACCTACCTACCTACCTACCTAATGTATACTGCAGCACCTACCTACCTACCTAATCTATACTGCAGCACCTACCTACCTAATCTATACTGCAGCACCTACCTACCTACCTAATCTATACTGCAGCACCTACCTAACCTATACTGCAGCACCCACCTACCTACCTAATCTATACCGCAGCACCTACCTACCTAATCTATACTGCAGCACCTATCTACCTACCTAATCTATACTGCAGCACCTACCTACCTACCTAATCTATACTGCAGCACCTACCTACCTAATCTATACTGCAGCACCTACCTACCTACCTAATCTATACTGCAGCACCTACCTACCTAATCTATACTGCAGCACCTACCTACCTACCTAATCTATACTGCAGCACCTACCTACCTAATCTATACTGCAGCACCTACCTAATCTATACTGCAGCACCTACCTACCTACCTAATCTATACTACAGGCACCTACCTAATCTATACTGCAGCACCTACCTACCTAACCTATACTGCAGCACCTACCTACCTACCTAATCTATACTGCAGCACCTACCTACCTAACCTATATTGCAGCACCTACCTACCTACCTACCTAATCTATACTGCAGCACCTACCTACCTATTCTGTACTGCAGCACCTACCTACCTACCTAATCTATACTGCAGCACCTACCTACCTACCTAATCTATACTGCAGCACCTACCTACCTAACATATACTGCAGCACCTACCTAACCTATACTGCAGTCACCTACCTATCTATCCTATACTGCAGTCACCTACCTAGCTATCCTATACTGGCACTTATCTAAGCTATACTGCAGTCACCTACCTAAGCTATACTGCAGGCACCTACCTTCCTAACCTATACTGCAAGCACTTACCTATCTAAACTATACTACAGGCTCCTACCTACCAAACCTATACTGCAGGCACCTACCTATCTAACCTATACTGCAGGCACCTACCTATCTAACCTATACTGCAAGCACTTACCTATCTAACCTATATAGCAGGCACCTACCTATCTAACATATACTGCAGTCACCTACCTACCTATCTAACCTATACTGTCACCTACCTATCTAAGCTATACTGCAGTCACCTACCTATCTAAGCTATACTGCAGTCACCTACCTATCTAAGCTATACTGCAGTCACCTACCTATCTAAGCTATACTGCAGGCACCTACCTAACTAACCTATACTGCAGGCACCTACCTAACTAACCTAAACTGCAGGCACCTACCTACCTAACCTATATTGCAGGCAGGCACCTACCTACCTACCTAACCTATACTGCAGGCACCTACCTACCTAAACTATACTGCAGGCACCTACCTATCTAACCTATACTGCGGGTACCTACCTATCTGATTCATACTGGTGGCACCTACCTATCTAATTCATACTGGTGGCACCTACATAGCTAACCTAAACTGTGGGCGCCTATACCTGGCTCCACGGTGGGGGGAGGGGGGGTGCGATTTTTACACCCTCGCCCTGGGTAAAATTTAGCCTAGAAACTACCCTGCCAATGATGTCCCTTTCACCTCTGATTGGCTCGACTCCCAGATCTGCACACCAACAGCATCTTGCTGGAGTGTAAGCAACTCCACAGCACCTGTAACTAGGGATGATCAATGGGATGCAAATACTTCAGAGTTTATGCAAGAGTATGAACAGGGGCGTACCTAGAAAGCCCCGGGCCCTCCTGCAAAAAAAAATTACGCCCCCCCCCCCCCCCTCCAGGGCCCGCTCAGGGACTTTTTGGGGGCAGCAGGGGTCGCAGCATAAGAGGAGAGCTGTGGCCGCAGATCGGTGGGGAGGGGGGAAATTCCCCCCCCTCCCTCACCTCGGGCTCTCCTCTCAGCGCTCCCCTCCTGCAAGCAATCATTGGAGGTGCTCGTGGCAGCCGCGGCGGCAGCAGGCAAGCTGAGCACATACTTCCTTCTGGCCCCCGATCACTAAGAGCTTCATAGAACTTCCTGTTTACACAGGAAGTTCCATAAAGCACTTAGTGATCGGAGACCGGCCAGAAGGAGGTATGTGCTCAGCTTGCCTGCTGCCGCCGCGGCTGCCACGAACACCACCAATGATTGCTTGCAGGAGGGGAGCGCTGAGAGGAGAGCCCGAGGTGAGGGCGGGGGGGGGGGGGGGGGGGGGGGGCGGGGGATTTTCCCCCCTCCCCACCGATCTGCGGCCACAGCTCTCTTATGCTGCGACCCCTCCTGCCCCCAAAAAGTCCCCGAGCGGGCCCTAGGGGGGCCCTGCCCCCCCCCCGACGGCAGGGGCCGCATCCCCTATTGTTACGCCAGTGAGTATGAACATTTTTATGCAAATATAGGTAGCTTGAAAATGAACCAATCAAGTCCCACCAACTTAATTGGTCCATTTTCAAGTTGCATATATTTGCATAAACATTCACATAAATTTGCATGAACTCGGCAATATTTGCATCTCATTGATCATCCCTACCTGTAAGAGCCCATTCACACTTGCTAAACGCTAGCGCTTTTGCTAGCGTTTGCACAGGCGATTTTTGGCGATTAATGGCCAAAAAAAATCGCCATTCACACTTGCCTTTTTTTTAGCGATCGTGTTTAGCGCTTCTATAGCACTGAAACGCCATCGCTGGGAAATCGCCTGAAAATGGTACAGGCTACACATTTGCGTTTGCCGATTTGCGTTAATCGCCGGCGATTAACACAAATTGCACAAGTGAGAACGAGCCCATTGGGTATCATTGCACTAGCGCTTTAAAAAGCGCTAGCACTTGAGCGTTTTGCCAAAATTGCCAACAAAACGCTCTAGTGTGAATGGGCCCTTACATACAAACACAGTACCAGCAATCCCATATGTACTGCGCAGCACCTCCATGCAGCACAGCACGGGTGGGTGAGTTCCAAAAGTCTGCAGATGCATGTAGACAGGGCCGGATTTGTACTTTTTACCGCCCAAGGCTGCTGTCACCAGCTGTCACCTTCAGTATAGGTAGCCAGATGACCCCTCCCCCTCTCCCTCCAGGCTCCAGTATAGGTAGCCAGATGACTTCCTTAATCCCTCCTTTTCCCAACCCCTTCAGTATAGGTAGCCAGCTCGTCTGCACACCCCAGCAGCCATCAGAGTCACTCATTTCTCTGCTCGTCTCCAGTGCAGAAGCTTCCTCTTCCTTCCATCTCCAGTGCTGCCCAAGTCCATAGCCGCTGGCCACAATGCAGACGTGCACAGAGAGCAAGGTGGCTGCTGAACAGGCGGCTAGCAGCAGAGTACCGCAGTCAGGCGCTCGCCTGATCTCCCTGCATTGCAGCAGTTTGCAAATACTGCATGAGTTCAGCCTGCTGCTTTGGTGCCCTTGCTTCTGTGGTGACCTAGTCCAATGGCCTAGGTGGCCTTGGCCTAAATCCGGCCCTGCATGTAGAAATCACCTGTTCCTCAGCATACACAGCTGTCTGGTGAAGCCTTCAGCATGGATCCTATCTATTTCCCACATGTGCAGCACACACTGTAATCATTCACCCCCATACTGGATGCAGAACGAGCAATTCAAGCCTTTCAGCAGCATAAAGGATGCAGTGTGAGGACAGAGCGCCTAAGTGGTTGTGAGCAGGAGGTGACGCTTGCACACTTCATCATCCGTGAAAGCAGTGACTGCTTCTACATGCAGAGGCACCGGCCCTACACAGAACAACTGCCACTTACACCCAAGGGTGCTTGGAATGTCTTCAAACAGGGCCAGGATCAGGAATACTGCGTATTTGTACTCTACTATTGTAGCAATGTATTTTTTTATGTATTACTTAGTACTGATGCTCATTCGGATTTTGCGGAATTGAAATTTCCTCTTTTCAGATCGGAAAATGGCATTTCGGCTCGAAAATTAGATTTCCACGGAAATACCACATTACCGCAACTCAGTAATTTTGCCCCAATCACAGAAATCGGAAGCATTGGACCAATCAGAGAATGCAAAAAAATAACCCAAAAAAAAGACTCAGTGGAAAATTGCAAGTCGGAAATCCGCGGAATCAGTCATTGGCGGAAATTGCTATTTCACTATTACTTAGTAATATTATTATAGCGCTGAGATCTTCCGCAGCCCATTTACATAGTTTATATAGTCCTGTCACTAATTAACCCCCAGAGGACCTCATAATCTGATTCCTACCACAGCCATTGTCCATGTTCCTTTGTAGAAGGAGGTCAGTTGTGGAGGGAGCAGTTAAAGAGAACCCGAGGTGGGATTTTATTATGTTAGTGGGGCACAGAGGCTGGTTGTGCACACTAACACCAGCCTCTGTTGCCCCATGGTGTGCCTCCAGGACCCCCCTGCACGCCGCTATACCCCCGCAGTGCTGGCAACACGCAGCGCGTCGCCAGCACAATGTTTATCTATGCGCTGTCTGTCAGCGCCGCTCCCCCGCCTCCTCTGCATCGCCGCTACCCGCCCGCGTCACTTCCCTCCTATCAGCGGGAGGGAAGGGACACAGGCGGGTAGCGCCGATACGGAGGAGGCGGGGAGCGGCGCTGACAGACAGCGCTTAGGTAAACATTGTGCTGGCGACACGCTGCGTGTCACCAGCACTGTGGGGGTTATAGCGGCGCGCAGGGGGGTCTTGGAGGCACACCATGGGGCAACAGAGGCTGGTGTTAGTGTGCACAACCAGCCTCTGTGCCCCACTAGCATAATAAAATCCCACCTCGGGTTCTCTTTAAAGTGAACCCAAGGTGAGAGTGATATGGAGGATGCCATATTTGTTTCCTTTTAAACAATACCAGTTGCCTGGCAGCCCTGCTGATCTATTTGGCTGCAGTAGTGGCTGAATTACACCAGAAACAAGCATGCAGCTAATCTTGTCAGAAACACCTGATCTGATCTGCATATGTTTGTTCACTGTCCATGGCTGAATATATTATGCTAAACACCATACAATTTTGTGTTAGATAGATGGTTCGATAGATAATTTCCGACATGTCCAATCTTATTTGCGATCATCTTTCTGATCGATTTCTCAAATAAGTGAATGGAAATGGATAAGAAAAGATAACAGTCAAATCAAAAATGTATCGGAAAATTGAATTGGAAATAGATCTGACGGAAAAACGCATTGTGTGTACCCAGCATTAGAGGCAGAGGATCAGCAGGGCTGCCAGGCGACTGGTATTGCTTAAAAGGAAATAAATATGGCAGCCTCCATATAACTCTCACCTCAGGTTCACTTTAACTTAGCTGTGTATTCTGGGATGTGAGGGAAAACTGGAGTACCTGGAGGAAACACACACACATGGGGTGGCCGGTCCTAGTTACAGTGGGGGCTCTGTGAAAAAAGAACTTAGGAGCCCCCCTGACACTCCTCAGCATACCTGACTACCCCCTACAGTGGGCATTGGGGCCCCTTTTTTACTGCCGGATTTGGGTTCAGCACCTGGCTCGGAGCAATGGTGCAATAGCCCAGGTTGTCGCTATAGTAGCACCCTGTGTGTTCTCTCCCTGTGTACTTTGTGTGCTGTGTGCTCTGTGTATACACTGTGTGTTCTCCGCCTGTGTACATGGGGCTTGATTCACTAACCGGCGCTAAGCCGGTTAGTGTGCTTTATTACTTAGTGGGCGCAAACTACGGCACTAAGTAGTTTGCGCCCACACATCAGTCTTAGTACTGCTCACTGCGCACACAGTGCGGGTGCGCTTATATTAGTGTGCGGTGCGACGATAACGTTGCACCCGCTGCCCCTTGATAACGGCGCAACGGGTGCCCCTGAAACGGTGCATTAATCGGGGGCACCCGATGCACCGTTATCAAGGGGCAGCGTACTAATATAGGCGCTCACCCGCGCTGTGCGCGCAGTGAGCGGGGCTGCGCGCGAAGTAGCTTTGTGTGCACTAGGGGCAAAAAAAGGCTTTTCACACCGGCGCTAACACTTTAGCGTTGGTTAGTGAATAAAGCCCATTGTGCGCTGTGTGCTCTGTGTATACACTGTGTCTTCTCCCCCTGTGTACATTGTGTGCTGTGTGCTCTGTGTATACACTGTGTGTTCTCCACCTGTGTACTTTGTGTGCTGTGTGCTCTATGTATACACTGTGTGTTCTCCACCTGTGTACTTTGTGTGCTGTGTGCTCTATGTATACACTGTGTGTTCTCCCCCTGTGTACTTTGTGTGCTGTGTACTCTGTGTATGCACTGTGTCCCTCGTCCCCCCCCCCCCCCCGGACATTGGGCTTGATTCACAAAAGGGTGCTAAGTGTTAGCACGCAAGTGAAAAGCCACTTTGCATGTGCTAATTAGGGTGCTAAGTAGTTAGTACATGCAAACTACTTAGCACCTTAGTTAGCACAGTGCATATATCTACAGTGCTAAGCAGTTTGCATGTCCTAACTACTTAGCACCTTAGTTAGCACGTCCAAAACTTTTAGGCGTGCTAACTATGTTAGCACCCTATTGTAAATCAAGCCCATTGTATGCTCTGTGTATACACAGTGTGACCTCTCTCTGTGTGCTGTGTGCTCTGTGTATACACTGTGTGTTCTCTCCCTGTGTCTACATTGTGTGCTCTGTGTATACACTGTTTGTTCTATCCCCGTGTACTTTGTGCGCTGTGTGCTCTGTGTATACACTGAGTCTTCTGTTCACCCCCTGTGTACATTGTGTGCTGTGTGTTCTGTGTATACACTGTGTGTTCTTACCTGTGTACATTGTGTGCTCTGTGTATACACTGTTTATTCTCTCCGTGTCTACATTGTGTTCTGTGTGCTCTGTGTATACACTGGTTGTTCTCTCCCCATGTACTTTGTGTGCTGTGTGCTCTGTGTATACCCTGTGTGTTCTCCCCCTGTGTACATTGTGTGCTGTGTGCTCTGTGTATACCCTGTGTGTTCTCCCCCTGTGTACTTTGTGTGCTCTGTGTATTCACTGTGTGTTCTCTCCCTGTGTACTTTGTGTACTGTGTGCTCTGTGTACATACTGTATGTTCTCTTCCTATGTACATTGTGTACTGTTTGCTCCGTGTTTGTACACACTGTGTGTTCTCTCCCTGTGTACTTTGTGTGCTGTGTGCTCTGTGTACACACTGTGTGTTCTCTCCCTGTGTACATTGTGTGCGCTGTGTACACACTGCATGTTCTCTCCCTGTGTACTTTGTGTGCTGTGTGCTCTGTGTATACACTGTGTGTTCTCTTCCTATGTACATTGTGTACTGTTTGCTCCGTGTACACACTGTGTGTTCTCTCCCTGTGTACTTTGTGTGCTGTGTGCTCTGTATACACACTGTGTGTTCTCTCCCTGTGTACATTGTGTGCGCTGTGTACACACTGCATGTTCTCTCCCTGTGTACTTTGTGTGCTGTGTGCTCAGTGTATACACTGTGTGTTCTCTTCCTATGTACATTGTGTACTGTTTGCTCCATGTACACACTGTGTGTTCTCTCCCTGTGTACTTTGGATCATACTTTGTGTTCTGTGTGCTTTGTGTATACACTGTGGGCTTGATTCACAAAGCGGTGCTAACTGTTAGCACGCCTGTGAAAACCCCCTTAGCACGTCTAAACAAGCTTTTCACGCATAAAACTTTACGCGCGCAAAACTTTATGCGCGTAAAACTTTACGCGCGTACTGCACGGAGCGCAGTGCGCACCGCGCGAAGTGCCCATTAAAGCCTATGGGACTTAGCGCGCATAAAAACTTTGCGCGCGTAAAACTTTACGCGCGCAAAGTTAGCGCGCGATCTGATTGAGAAATCCGGTGCTAACCTACTTAGCACCCTGGTTAGCGCGTCTAAAGACTTTAGACGTGCTAAGTAGGTTAGCACCGCTTTGTGAATCAAGCCCCTTGTGTACTGTGTGCTCCGGGTATACAGTGTGTTATTTTCCTGTGTACTTTGTGCTGTATATGCTCTCTGTGTGCTGTGCATTTGTGCATTCAGGTCTCTGGTTTATCTGTGTCCTTCAGTCACTCCCACTCTCCAAGTCACAATCATTTTCCAAACTTTCCTATAGAATTGGCTCTGCGGAAGGTCTCTGACATGAGGATGAAGTTGGAGAAGATATTTCGAGGAAATGTGAGCTCATTTCTCGGTATAATGGAAGCACAGCATGATCAGCCTTGAGAGGAATAGAAGCAACACATAGAAGTCATCTGGACACAATGTAACACAGAGAGGAGAGGCAGAGGCTGGGGTCATCCACAATGACAAACATGAAAAATAAAATAGCATTTCTTCATGTATTTTGTGGAATAAAATCAAGAAAAACTTGTATGAAAAAGTTTTCGTTGTTTTCATCTTAGTCATCCCTGCTCTTCCCCTGCCCTCCCTTTCCCGCTGCCAGTCCTTGTTCTATCAGAGATGCCTGGAACAAGCATGCAGCCTGTCCAGCTACATCTGGAAAAAAAGCACCAGTGGAGTCACACCTGGAACAAGCATGCAGCCAGTGGAGTCACACCTGGAACAAGCATGCAGCCAGTATAGTCACACCTGGAAAAAGCATGCAGCCAGTGGAGTCACACCTGGAACAAGTATGCAGCCAGTAGAGTCACACCTGGAACAAGCATGCAGCCAGTAGAGTCACACCTGGAAAAAGCATGCAGCCAGTGGAGTCACACCTGGAACAAGCATGCAGCCAGTGGAGTCACACCTGGAACAAGCGTGCAGCCAGTGGTGTCACACCTGGAACAAGCATGCAGTCAGTACGGTCACACCTGGAACAAGCGTGCAGCCAGTGGAGTCACACCTGGAACAAGCATGCAGCTAGTGGAGTCACACCTGGAACAAGCGTGCAGCCAGTGGAGTCACACCTGGAACAAGCAGGCAGCCAGTGGAGTCACACCTGGAACAAGCGTGCAGCCAGTGGTGTCACACCTGAAACAAGCGTGCAGCCAGTGGAGTCACACCTGGAACAAGCGTGCAGCCAGTGGTGTCACACCTGGAACAAGCATGCAGCAAGTGGAGTCACACCTGGAAAAAGCATGCAGCCAGTGGAGTCACACCTGGAACAAGCATGCAGCAAGTGGAGTCACACCTGGAACAAGCATGCAGCCAGTGGAGTCACACCTGGAACAAGCGTGCAGCCAGTGGTGTCACACCTGGAACAAGCATGCAGTCAGTACGGTCACACCTGGAACAAACGTGCAGCCAGTGGAGTCACACCTGGAACAAGCATGCAGCTAGTGGAGTCACACCTGGAACAAGCGTGCAGCCAGTGGAGTCACACCTGGAACAAGCAGGCAGCCAGTGGAGTCACACCTGGAACAAGCGTGCAGCCAGTGGTGTCACACCTGAAACAAGCGTGCAGCCAGTGGAGTCACACCTGGAACAAGCGTGCAGCCAGTGGAGTCACATCTGGAACAAGCATGCAGTCAGTGACATCACACCTGGAACAAGCGTGCAGCCAGTGGAGTCACACCTGGAACAAGCATGCAGCCAGTGGTGTCACACCTGGAACAAGCGTGCAGCCAGTGGTGTCACACCTGGAACAAACGTGCAGCCAGTGGTGTCACACCTGGAACAAGCGTGCAGCCAGTGGTGTCACACCTGAAACAAGCGTGCAGCCAGTGGTGTCACACCTGGAACAAGCGTGCAGCCAGTGGAGTCACACCTGGAACAAGCGTGCAGCCAGTGGAGTCACACCTGGAACAAGCGTGCAGCCGTGGAGTCACACCTGGAACAAGCGTGCAGCCAGTGGTGTCACACCTGGAACAAGTGTGCAGCCAGTGGTGTCACACCTGGAACAAGCGTGCAGCCAATGGAGTCACACCTGGAACAAGCGTGCAGCCAGTGGAGTCACACCTGGAACAAGCATGCAGCCAGTGGAGTCACACCTGGAACAAGCATGCAGCCAGTGGTGTCACACCTGGAACAAGCATGCAGTCAGTACGGTCACATCTGGAACAAGCGTGCAGCCAGTGGAGTCACACCTGGAACAAGCATGCAGCTAGTGGAGTCACACCTGGAACAAGCGTGCAGCCAGTGGAGTCACACCTGGAACAAGCATGCAGCTGGTGGAGTCACACCTGGAACAAGCGTGCAGCCAGTGGAGTCACACCTGGAACAAGCATGCAGCCAGTGGAGTCACACCTGGAACAAGCGTGCAGCCAGTGGTGTCACACCTGGAAAAAGCGTGCAGCCAGTGGTGTCACACCTGGAACAAGCGTGCAGCCAGTGGTGTCACACCTGGAACAAGCGTGCAGCCAGTGGTGTCACACCTGGAACAAGCGTGCAGCCAGTGGTGTCACACCTGGAACAAGCGTGCAGCCAGTGGACTCACACCTGGAACAAGCGTGCAGCCAGTGGAGTCACACCTGGAACAAGCATGCAGCCAGTGGAGTCACACCTGGAACAAGCATGCAGTCAGTGACATCACACCTGGAACAAGCCAGAACACCTGATCTCAGAGCAGGATCATCCACAAGGCAACCTAGGTAGGTGCCTGAGGCCTGTTGGGTATCAGGGGGCCCAGAATGCCACTTTCTCTTAATCACTTATCATCTCAAAATACCAAAACGGGGAGCCAAAGCAATTAGCTTGCCCAGGGCCCCATTTCATCTTAATTCACCCCTGCCATGTCTGCCTACTTGCCTCAGTGTTGGATTTCTCTTGGTGATTTAATTTCCTCACCTATCCCAAAAGCAAACAGTGAGGTAACAGACTTCCAGCCAGTATTGTCCCTAGACTGAGGTAGGACATTGGATTGTGACCCTCCACTGAACAACCATGTGGGTTCCAAATTGTTTTATGTTCTATATACAGTCCTGCATTAATAACAAAACTTGTATTTCTGTCAGCAAAGCTAATACCACATGTATAATGTCTATGTAAACATGCTAAAAAAAAAAAGAGCAATGCTTTTGACATCTGGCATTTATAGTGTCAGTGCTGCCTCCTACTGGAGCAGAGGAAATTGCACCACACTGATCATTATCATTGTCACCACTATCAGGGAAATAGTAAGCATTTTTTTAACATATACTGTATATAAAATACTGTATATCTATCTATATATCCTTTCGTGTTTTGCATCTGAAAAAGCTCCCAGCATCCTCCTTGCTGGCAGTCAAAATGAGAGGGGGATGTCATAAGTAGGAGCCAATGCATAACATGCAAGCAAACGTTATATTTTATTTTTGTTAACATTATTATTATTATTATTATTATTATTAATAAAAGCATCTCGTTGACTATCCCTTCTCATAGAGTTGTTCAGACGGATGGTTTTATGATTTCAGATGTAATAAAGTGTTGACATTTTTGTATATAGTAAGTTTTGTTCTATCATTTTGAAGAAATCGTAAACTTTTTACAATCGTCAACACAATGAACTTTTTAAAGCAGTATACTGTATAGGGTTAGTAAACTTTTTATGCTGGATGGTGTAGAGTTTTTGAATTTTAGGGGTTAGGGGTTAAACCTAAAAAGTATAATAAACCTTTTTAAATGTTTGAAAGAGAACTTTTTTGAGTTGTGGATATGGTGAACAATTTAACATTTTGGACAAAACTTTTGAAAAATAATTTTGTGCAGTTTTTTCTAATTTTGCATCTAGTAAAGCTTCTATGGTGAAATGTGTGGCTATTGTAAAGTCTTGAGTTTTTTTCACTTTGAATTCAATGGATATATAACTGTGAATATAGAAAACCTTTTTTATTATTTAAAGTGTAGTTTTGATTATGGGTTTTAGTGCATGCATGAAATAGGGGCACGAGGAAAAATGGTTACCGGGTGAAGCATAAACAATAAATACCGTTGTGAATTGGCCACCAGATGAAAACGAAAAAAAAAAAATTACATTTATAATGACAACAGTAGAACATTGGTAAATTGTACTGATATTTTACTACAACTAAACCTAACCCTACTCTCACACAGAACCCTCCCCCCTCTGATCCCTAACTAACTCCCCTTCCTGACCCCTAATCCTAACCCCCCCCCCCTCTCCTAATGCCTACCCCTAAAGCCCCCCTTCCTTACACCTAACCCTAAAACCTCCCTTCTTGACGCCTAATGCTAGAATCCCCCCTCCTCACACCTAACCCTAAAACCTCCCTTCCTGACGCCTACCCCTAAAACACCACTTCCTGATGCCTATTGCCTAATCCTACCCCCCCCCCCCCTTCCTCACACCTAGCCCTAAAACCCCCATTCTTGATGCTTAACCGTAAAAGCCCCTTTCCAGATGTCTAACCCTTAAACCGCATGCATAAAAAAAGAAAAGTCTGTTAAATACAAAGGAAAAAAATATTTAAGTACCTGTAACTTTCTAATTAAATTGAAAACGATAATTTCAAAAAGGAACAAGTTAAATACAAAAAATTTCAATAACTGACTTTCTAATGTTCTCAAAATGAAATAAATTTCAAAACTATATAATTCTAATTTTCAATGCAATATTTATCGGGTGCCCACATTTCTGCTTTCAGCGCCCGATATTTGCATTATTGCCATTAGTGGCGCCCAAATCTATTAGCCGCGGGAGACCACATTTCCTGCTTCCGGTTTTGGGTAGAGCCTTTTTCAAGGCTCAGAGTTTTGCCCTGACTATGGGGAGTATGCACTAAACTAGGCTAAAGTAAACCTGAAGTTAAAGAAAAAAAGAAAGATCAGCTAGATACTTACCCATGAAGAAGGAAGTCTCTGGATCCCAGAGCCTCCCCAGTCCTCTCTCCACCGCTGTCCACCAGGTAAAGTTATTTGACCTGTAGGTGGAATACATCTTCGGCCCCCCTCGGGCAGGCTTTGGAAGTACTCAGGTCCCCAAGCACTTCTGGAGACGAGCGGCTCCGTACTGCGCATGCCGGAGCATGGACTTGTGTGAACGGGGTACGGAGCCGCTTATCTACAGAAGTGCTCTGGGTCCCAACTACTTCCAAAGCCTGCCTGAGGAGGGACTAAAGACACAGTCAGGCATTCATTTTGAACCACCATACCACTCCTCCAGTGGCACACAGGAAAACATGTGGCTTAGTACAGTCTGTGGCCTCACATTGCTGAAACATCCAGTATATGTTCTGTGGGACTCAGTATATACATACAGTATATGTTCTGTGGGGGTGACGATGGAAAAGAGGCCTTTAAAGGATATCCGAGTTAAGAACTGCATCCAAAAAGAGTGTAAACTCACATCCAGAATAGTATCTCCTGTACTTCATCCTCCAATTCCCCCCGCAAGGCTCTGTTTATCTGTCCCGTACTAGCACCCATTGCCCCCAGCCACAAGTGGTCGGCTGGATATTCTAGCATTCATGCATGGGCAGTTGGCTCCTGGATGCTGCTCTGGCCGCGCAGCTGGCAGCTTCCTGATCGCGGTGTGCGCTCATAACACTTATAGTACACTGATAGTGTTGTGAGAGCCATCAACTGCGCATGCGCAAGTGCTAAAATATCTGGCCGACTACTTGTGGTTGGAACAGATGTTGGATAAACGGAGCCTTGCGTGGGAAAACGGAGGATGCAGGATGAGGAAGAGGGCCACCAGGATTTCCTGCGACCCCGCCCACCCTGGCATCCGTTTTTTTGAGCCCCTCCCATCCGGCCGCCGCTTCCGAACTATCTCGACCAAGACCACCAGGCACAGGAACTCTTTCTTCCCCCAGGCAGTTCTGCTGCTCAACAACTCTGACCCCTGACTCTTCCGTCCTAGCCTGCTAACCAGCATACTTTCCTTAGGGGCTCTTCTGCCTTCTCTTCTGCATCTCTAACACACAATATCACAATAGATGTTATCGTACTGTTAGGCTGCTAGTATGTGGAACTGCAGCCGTCAATGTATTGTAAATGCTGTCAGTATGTGTAATTGTCGCCGTATATATGTAAAATATACAACTGACATTACGTACTTGCCCAAGCCATGTGTACCACAAGCAATTCCGAGTACGGCACCCCTGTACTTGGCGAATAAATCCATCTTGTATCTTGTATACTGACATTCTGGATGTGAGTATATTCCCTTTTTAAGCATTTTTTTTTTTTTTTTTTACCTCGGATAACCTTTAAAGGCCTCTTTTCCACCATCACTCCCGACTCCCACAGAACAAATACACTTCAGTAATGTGAAGCCATAGACTGTGCTTATCCACGTGTTTTCCTGTGTGCCGCTGGAGGAGTGTATGGCAGATGTACATTATCAGCCTTTCTCTGGAACTCTCTACCATTTGCAGCGCAGGCAGAATAGATGAGCTCTTTAGCCATTGTTTAATTAAATTGTTCCCCGCTAGGAAGTGAGGCGGAAATCTGCGCTCTTAATGCGAAGCGGAGGATGATGTATCGGGTGGACGCCATGATAAAATAAATATTTGACGTTCTCACCC
Source organism: Hyperolius riggenbachi (assembly GCF_040937935.1). NCBI lineage: Eukaryota > Metazoa > Chordata > Amphibia > Anura > Hyperoliidae > Hyperolius > Hyperolius riggenbachi. The sequence goes on from NC_090656.1 coordinate 202,130,461, forward strand.
ATAAGTAGGCTGATCGCCAGCAGACGAGTGGGGGGGATTTATATTAAAAAAACAAGATAAATATATATAATTATTTCAATTCCATCTGCAACATCAGCGTGGGGGATTTTTTAATATCGGCTCGCCGTCTGCGGCTGGTGTTTTCAGCCGGCTTCATCAGTTACAGGAAGGGGCGGCTATCTCAGAGGGTCTGGGGTGAGGCGCTCAAACAGGCACTGTGCTGTCTATAAAATTTATTGCCAGAAAGAAATTCCTTGGTGGAGAGGGGAGATCACATGTGGCGGTAGGAGAGTCACATGACCCAGTGCAATCGTGCTACTACATGTGCTGACAGCTGCAGAGTTGCAAGCGGGAGATTAGGGGGGGTTAAAACTCACCTACTCGCTGTTTCCTGTGTCTCGCCTCCTTGGCAACAGGCCGTCACGTGCAGGGCAGTTTCTAGGCTAAATTGCACCCAGGGCGAGGGTGTAAAAATTGCACCCCTTCTCACACACCCCCCGTTTCCGCTAGAGGGAATCTGCATGAGTTTTCTGCATGCAGATTCGCTAGCCAGCCCAGTAATAGTCAATGGGCCTGTTTCCACTTGTCAGGAAATATGTGTAGTGGACTGTGCAGAAAAAATCAGAGCCATCAGAATTCGCACATTGCAAGGCTAGTGTGCGATTCGCATGTAATGCATTTAATAGGAAATTCGCATGCGTTTTTGCTATGCGAATTTTCCATGCGAATTTGCATACGTTTTCCTGTAAAATCAATATAAAAGTACAAAGGCACTGACATGGTTAAAATCGCATACTTACAAAAATACACAAAAACGCATGCGAATTCACATGAAAATTTGCATACAAATGCATACAAATTTGCATACACATGCGAATTCCTTTATGAATTTTCTGCAAAGAAATCGCACCGCACTAGTGGAAACGGGCCTTTAATCTTTAGGGACAGTCACATAGCCACAGGTCACAAGTAGAGATGGCCCGAACGGTTCGCACGCAAACTTATCTGCGCGAACTTCGGTGGTTTGCTTATGCGGTGAACCACGAACTTTATGTGAGTTCGACCCGCCCCCTATACTACATCATTAGGGTCAACTTTGACCCTCTACATCACAGTCAGCAGGCACAGGGTAGCCAATCAGGCTACACTCCCTCCTGTAGCCCCCCCCCCCCCCCCCCTTATAAAACACATGCAGCGTCAGCCATTCCACTCACTTGTGTGGCTGCAGTAATTAGAGAAGGGAGAGAACCTTGCTGCTGACATAGGGAAAGCTTAGTTAGGCTCTTGTGTTAGGCTTGTTAGGTTGCTCCTTCTTGCTGATCTTATTGCTAAAAAGCACTCCTCATCCTCAACAGCTCTTTTGAGAGCTAATGTTGTTCTTGTGATCTATTTTTTGTTGTTGTTGTGTGTGCCCCACAGACACTTGTGTTGCATTGCTCCTCTGTGCACCAAATATCTTACTCCACATTATCATGCACAGTGGTTTGATAACTCTATAAAAGAGCTGAAAAGACAAGGCCGAAAACTTGAAAGACTGTGGCGCAAATCTCAGTCTCCAGAAGACAAACATGCCTTAATCCTCCATTTGAAGAACTACCAAAAGTTAATCACGGGAAAAAAATCATCCTTTCTATCACAAGAGATTGCAAATGCAGTTAACAAACCAGCCCTACTGTTCCGCACATTGGAAGAACTCTGCAATCCGGCATGTCAAAAACTTAATATCTTCAAAGGACCTCTGTGACCAATTTGCCCATTTCTTCTCAGACAAAGTCTCCGCTATAAGGTCCGCCATCCAACTTACAGCATCTGAGCCTAATATAGCGCCGAAGACCATTAGCAGAGACAACGTAACACCTTGGTCAAACTTCAAAGAAATTGATGAAGAAGTCACATCAAGCATCCTCCTTCACCTCCGCCAAACTACCCGTGACCTGGATCCTGGCCCAACACAGTTCATGTTAAAGTGCCCCGACCTGTTTCTACCGGTATTCCTCAAAATTGTGAACTGTTCCTTACAATCAGGGATATTTCCTGCTTTACTGTAGGAAGAAATCATCAGGCCTCTCCTCAAAAAAACCTCCCTGGACCCAGATGCAATGACCAGCTACAGACCTGTCTCTAATGGCCCATACACACCAGCTACAAATGTAGCTGGTGGCTAGCACACGGGAGCGTGTGCGCAACAGTTCGGCGACAGCTCGTCACCAGGTTCCTCCACATACACACTGCGGAAGAGGGATGCGTGATGCGACGGAAGCTGTCGCCGACGTTCCTCCCCCCCGCCGGAAGCTCCGTGTATCGGCTATGAGGTTGCTGTTGCTAGTTGGCATACACACGCGGACTAGTGACAGTTGCGGCGAAGTTGCGGCAGCAACTGTCGCCAGGCGATTGACCGCGCCAATCACCTTGGCGACAGCAGCAACGAGCGACGGTTGGGGGCGTGCGCCCCATACTCACAGGCGACTTGTCGCCGCAACACGCGCTAGCCACTTGGTTGCGGCGACAATTGTAGCCCGTGAGTATGGGCCATAACCTTCACTTTCTGGGTAAGCTAATTGAAAAAGCTGTATACCTCCAGCTGGAAGCCAAAATCCTACAAAACAACAGTTACAGTATGACCCATTCCAGTCTGGCTTCAGGAAACATCACAGCACTGAAACTGCCCTCATCCAAATATGCAACCACCTGCTCATGGCAAGAGACAGAGGAGAGTGCTCCATCCTCATACTGCTAGACCTTTCTGCAGCCTTTGACACAGTTGACCATGACATCTTGATAAACAGGCTACAGGAATACTGCGGAATTGATGGCATAGTTCTTCAGTGGTTCCAATCTTTCTTGAGTGGCAGAACCCAAAAAGTTTCTATGAGACCGTTCCTGTCCATCTCTGTACCACTTAAGTATGGGGTGCCCCAGGGCTCAATCCTTTCTCCCCTGCTTTTCACAATTTACATGTTACTGCTTGGAAAACTAATCCAAAAACATGGCCTGACATACCCCTGCTATGCGGACGACACCCAACTATATCTTTCCTTCAAGCCTGGTGTGACGGACCCAACTCAGATCCAACTATAAACGCCTGCTTACGTGAACTACAGCAATGGATGAGTGACAACTGGCTGAAACTAAATGCAGACAAAACTGAAGTCCTTCTGATCGGAGGGCAGCGCATGACAACAAAACAACTTAACTTGCAGTCTTCACCACTGGGAATAGGAGGCACAGATCTACTCAGCTCTGATCATGTACGTAGCCTGGGAGTGCTAATTGATGGGGATTTAAACTTCAGAACTCACATCTCTGCTGTGGTGAAAATATCCTATTTTCACCTTAAGAACATCGCAAAAATCAAGAACCTCATCCCCCCAGAAGATCTACCAACCTTAGTTCATGCCTTCATTACCTCCCGACTGGACTACTGCAATGCTCTCTACACTGGCCTTCCAAAAAAGTACTTGTACCGCCTACAACTGCTGCCAGACTGCTAACCAACCAACCCCGTCACTGCCACATAACGCCAGTCCTGCACTCCCTTCACTGGCTACCTATAGAATGGAGGGTCCTATTCAAGATCGCCCTACTGATATTTAAATCACTGAATAATCTGGGCCCTGGATACATAAAAGAAATGTTGCAGCTGCATAGCAATCCCCGCATTCTCAGATCCACAGGTTCTAATAATCTAGTCATACCCAGAGTCCACTTGGAAACTGTCGGTCCCAGAGCCCTCTGTCATGCTGCCCCTACGTTTTGGAACTCCTTACCTCAACAGATCAGGATAGCTCCATCCTTGGACATGTTTAAGTTTGGCATTTGCAGAAATATAACTTTTGTTGTGTGAATACTTCATCCTACTAGGAGTCCTATGGGAGAAAAGTGCTATAGAAATGTTATTGTATTGTATTGTATTGTATATACAGCCTTGGTAATTCCTACTGTGCCACTGCCAGGCCCAGCACATTCAGTGACTACCTGTGTGTGTGACAGCTGCACATTTGTAATACCAATCACTGCATACCCACCTGTTCAGTGCACCTACCTACCTACGTGACCGCACGCAGTGTCACTGCACCGGTTCACGGTACCTGTGTGTGTGTGTGACAGCTGCACATTTGTAATACCAGTCATTGTATAATTGTTCACAGTACCTGTGTGATCGCACGCTGTGTAATATACCAGTCCGTGCATACCTGTTAACTGCACCTGTGTGACAGCTGCACTTTGTATTGTAATACCAGTCACTGCATACCTTTCACTGCACCTGTGTGACTGTGCATTGTATTAGTCAAGTCAGTGCATACCTTTCACTTCATCCCCCCGATATGGACATACCAGGTAGGGGCAGAGGCAGACCCAGAGGCAGGCCACCCAGCAGGTCTGTTCAAGGTCGTGCTGACGTGATTTCGTGCGGCCCTGGACCAAAGTACAGTGCTCAGAAGAAGGCACGTCCCATCAACTCCTAAGATTTTCAGGACATGGTTGACTATTTAACACAGAGCACCTTATCTTCCACAGCCACCAGTGCTACTACAAGCACCACATCCGCTGCATTTGACACTTCGCAGGAGTTATTTGGTGGGGAATTATTGTTACAACAAGATGAAGGCGCTAAGCAAGTTACACCACCTCATATGTCTGAGTTAGGCGACACTATGGACGTAACGTGTGAGGAGGAGGAGGATGAAGTACCTGCTGTTGGTGCAGTTTATGAGGTGTCTGAGGCAAGCGAAGCTGGGGAGGATGATTATGATGATTATGATGATACGGATGCCACGTAGGAACCTAAGAGACAAGATGACCAAGGGGACAGTTCAGAGGGGGAGCCAGAGAGGAGCAGTAGGAGTCGAGTTGCTGAAAGAAGCAGGGGGAGCTCGTAGTCAGAAACAGCTGGTGGCAGTGTCCGGCGCCATGTATCGCCACCTATGGACAGCCAGCCAACATGCCCTTCAATGTCAGCTGCTGATGCCACCATAGTGCCATCACCCCAGGGGGGCTCAGCGGTTTGAAAATTTTTTAGCGTGTCTACCTTAGATCAGAGCAATGCCATCTGTTCTCTCTGCCGCCATAAATCGAGCCGTGGAAAGGCCAACAGCCGCGTAGGGACAACTGCCTTACATAAGGCACATGGATAAAAGGCACAAACTGCAATGGGAAGAGCACCAGAGGAAAAGCAGCACACAAAAGCAAAGCCACCCTCCTTCTCCTCTTCCTTCTTCAGGTGCATCATCTTCAGCCGCGTTCTCCCTTGCACCTTCAAAATCACAGCCACTCTCCTCCACTCCGCCTCTCACCTTGAGCGGTTCCTGCTCCTCTGCACACAGCAGCAGCCAGTTGTTCGTGAGGGAAATCTTTGAGCGGAAGAAGCCAATGTCTGCCAGTCACCCCCTTGCCCGGCATCTGACACCTGGCCTGGTGGAACTGTTAGCTCGCCAGCTGTTACCATACTAGCTGGTGGACTCTGAGTCCTTCTGAAAATTTATGGCCATTGCGACACCACAGTGTCCAGCAATTATTTATCCAAAAAGGCAATACCCAAACTGTACCATGAAGTTGAAAGGCAAGTGGTGTCATCTCTGGCACACAGCGTTGGGTCAAGGGTCCATCTGACCACGGATGCCTGGTCTGCCAAGCACGGTCAGGGCAGGTACATTGTATACAATGAACAGAGGCGCCAAAAGTATAAGATTAGATTAAATGAGCTTAAAAACCAATTTAAATGGCAAAATTGAAGGAGGAAGTGGTGGTCTTACCTCCCTCAAGCAGACACAACAACGCCTGCGATTCAGAAAGTCAAACACATTTATTAGGAACTCCAAAAAGAAATGCTACTTACTTACACAGCCCATTGGGTCAACCTGGTGACCGCTGGCAAGCAGGGAGTACGTGGCTGTGCAGCGGACCTAGTGACACCTCCAGGGCTTGCAGGCAGGCCTGCTGCCACCTCCTCTCCTCCTGCTACATCCTCTTTGCTGTCATCGTTGTCCTCCTCCTTGGCGGAGTGGCAGTTCAGCTCTACTGGTGCTGCGATCTCCTCTCCAGCTACACAGCCCGATCTCCCCAGGGCCTATGCTGCATGCCAGGTACGACGGTGTCACGCCATCTTAGACATGTGTTGCCTCCAGTGGCGGCTCCAGGAAATTTTTTTAGGGGGTGCTATGCAGGTGCTGGACCAATTTCCAGGGGAGCTGACGACCTTCGCGCGCCGCGGTAAAAAATGGGTGTGGCTAGAACCTGCGGCGCGCGAAGCGCGCCGCGGCGAAAAAATGGGCGTGGTCATGACCGAATGAGGGCGGGGCTAACTGTAATTTAAAGTGAACCCAGGGTGAGAGTGATATGGTGGCTGCCATATTTTTTTCCTTTTAAACAATACTAGTTGCCTGGCAGCCCTGCTGATCTATTTGGCTGTAGTAGTGAACTGAATTACACCAGAAACAAGCCATGCAGCTAATCTTGTCAGTTCTGACAATATTGTCAGAAACCCCTGACCTGCTGCATGCTTGTTCAGGATCTATGGTTGAAAGAATAAGAGGCAGAGGACCAGCACGGCAGCCAGGCAACTGGTATTGCTTAAAGGGAGATAAATATGGCAGCCTCAATATTATTCTCACCTCGGGTTCCCTTTAAAAGTGCAACGCAAAGACAGAGGGCCCAAGTTTTGGTGACCCTTTTCCAAGAAAATTCACATAATTGTGCAGGTTTTCTCAAGAAAATACACGTAATGTGAGCAGATTTTAACAAAAAACACGTCCAATGACCCCAATATGCACAATCGTTATCAGATATGGCTCCAATATGCACAATCGGTAGCAGATATGACCCCAATATGCACAATCGGTAGCAGATATGGCCCCAATATGCACAATCGGTAGCAGATATGGCCCCAATATGCACAATCGGTAGCAGATATGGTCCCAATATGCACAATCGGTAGCAGATATGGTCCCAATATGCACAATCGGTAGCAGATATGGTCCCAATATGCACAATCGGTAGCAGATATGGTCCCAATATGCACAATCGGTAGCAGATATGGTCCCAATATGCACAATCGGTAGCAGATATGGTCCCAATATGCACAATCGGTAGCAGATATGGTCCCAATATGCACAATCGGTAGCAGATATGGTCCCAATATGCACAATCGGTAGCAGATATGGTCCCAATATGCACAATCGGTAGCAGATATGGTCCCAATATGCACAATCGGTAGCAGATATGGTCCCAATATGCACAATCGGTGGCAGATATGGTCCCAATATGCACAATCGGTGGCAGATATGGTCCCAATATGCACAATCGGTAGCAGATATGGTCCCAATATGCACAATCGGTAGCAGATATGGTCCCAATATGCACAATCGGTGGCAGATATGGTCCCAATATGCACAATCGGTGGCAGATATGGTCCCAATATGCACAATCGGTGGCAGATATGGTCCCAATATGCACAATCGGTGGCAGATATGGTCCCAATATGCACAATCGTTATCAGATATGGCCCCAATATGCACAATCGGTAGCAGATATGACCCCAATATGCACAATCGGTAGCAGATATGACCCCAATATGCACAATCGGTAGCAGATATGACCCCAATATGCACAATCGGTAGCAGATATGACCCCAATATGCACAATCGGTAGCAGATATGACTCCAATATGCACAATCCGTAGCAGATATGACCCCAATATGCACAATCCGTAGCAGATATGACCCCAATATGCACAATCGGTAGCAGAAATGACCCCAATATGCAATCGGTAGCAGAAATGACCCCAATATGCACAATCGGTAGCAGAAATGACCCCAATATGCACAATCGGTAGCAGAAATGACCCCAATATGCACAATCGGTAGCAGAAATGACCCCGATATGCACAATCCGTAGCAGATATGACCCCAATATGCACAATCCGTAGCAGATATGACCCCAATATGCACAATCCGTAGCAGATATGACCCCAATATGCACAATCCGTAGCAGATATGACCCCAATATGCACAATCAGCATCACCTGAAAAAGAAAAGAAAAACCCATTTACTCACCTACAGCCAGAAGACCTTCTTTCCCGACCTCCTGTCCCGAGTCCCGACCTCATTGTGGCGCGCAGCGCCCGCGCGCCCACGATCCTCTTCCTTCCCGACGTCACGACGAGACTTCCTGCCTGCATGCAGAGAGCAGGGCTACGGGAAAATGGCCGCCCGAAGCCATGCGCTGCAGACTCGAAGTCTGCAGAACAGGGCTCCGGGCGGCCATCTTACCGTAGCCCTGCCTGCTGCTCCGGGCTGCCGCTGTGTGAACTGACTTGGCGTCTTTTAGACGCCTGAAGTCAGTTCACTCCAGGGGGTGCTTTGGGGGTGCTTGGACAATTCTAGGGGGTGCTCGAGCACCCCCTTGCACCCCCCTGGCGCCGCCCCTGCTTGCCTCAAAGCGGAGAGTCACACTGGAGCAGCTCTCCTGGCTGCTCTTAACGCACAGGTGGATCAGTGGCTGACCCCGCACCAACTGGAGATCGGCAACGTGGTGTGTGACAATGGCAGCAATCTCATTTCGGCTTTGAATTTGGGAAAGATGACACATGTACCCTGCATGACACATGTGCTGAATCTCATAATTCAGAGATTTGTGTCTAAGTACCCAGGCTTACAGGATGTCCTAAAGCAGTCCAGGAAGGTGTGTGGGCATTTCAGGCGGTCTTACAAGGCCATGGCAAGCCTTGCCGATATTCAGCGGAGAAACAACTTGCCGGTGAGTGGCTTGATTTGAGATAGCACGATTCGCTGGAATTCAACCCTCCTGATGATCGACCGTCTGCTACAACAGGAGAAAGCCGTCAAACAGTATCTCCACAACTACAGTCAAAGGACACACTCTGGGGAGATGGGGATGTTCTGGCCGAAGTACTGGACACTCATGCGAAATGCCTGCAGGCTCATGCGGCTGTTTGAGGAGGTGACAAACCTGGTGAGTCGCAGTGAAAGCGCCATCAGCGACTTGATCCCATATGCTTTCTTCCTGGAGCGTGTCGTGCATAGGGTGGTGGATGAAGCTGTGGAGGAGCGTGAACAGGAACAGGAACAGGAGGAAGAGTTGTGGGATCAATTCTCATCAGAACCAGATGTTTCCTCAACACCTGCGGCAGCACAGAGGGGGGAGGAGGAGGAGGAAGAGTCATGTGGGGAAGAGGAGTCAGATGATGAGGAAAGTGTTGTTTTGGAGGAGGAGGAGGAGGCGGAAGAACAACCACAGCAGGCGTCGCAGGGGACTTGTGCTGCTCAACTTTCCCATGGTATTGATCGTGGCTGGGGGGGAGGAGGTGAACTTAGTTGACATCACTGAGGAAGAGCAAGAGGAGATGGCTAGTACGTCTGCATCCAACTTTGTGCAGATGGCGTCTTTCATGCTGTCCAGCTTGTTGAGCGACCCCCGTATAAAAAAACTCAAGGGGAATGCGCGTGATCTCCTGCAAACTGCAGCCCCAGGACTTGATCCTGATCGGCGTTAGGCGGTCCTGGGGCTGCCGCTGTGGCCACGTCCATCGGCGTTAGGCAGTCCTGGAGAGGTTAAGGGTGATGTCACAGAAAAACGGAATAAAGGTACCACTGCCAGTAATCCTTCTCCGATGTCCATGCAGGCAAGGACAGGACGCTCTAGCGATCTCATGGTGATGTCGGACATGCGGACATTCTTTAGTCCAACGCCTCGCCTTAGCCCTTCCGAATCCACCCTCCACCAACTCCTCGACCGGCAGGTAGCCGACTACCTGGCCTTAAGTGTGGATGTAGACACTGTGAGTAGAGATGAACCCTTGGACTACTGGGTGCACAGACTTGACCTGCGGCCAGAGCTGTCACAATTTGCCATCCAACTTCTGTCTTGCCCTGCCTCAAGCGTCCTGTCAGAAAGGACCTTCAGCGCAGTTAGAGGCATTGTCACTGAGAAGAGAAGTGGCCTAAGTCACAAAAGTGTTTAGTACCTGACCTTTATCAAAATGAATGAGGCATGGATCCCGGAGGGCTACTGCCCACCCGAAGACTAAGTCAGTCCCCACACACAGCATCTCTGCCTGCACGCCGTGTGCCTGCTGCCTGCCCCAAGACTAAGTCGGTCCGCACACAGCATCTCTGCCTGCAGGCCGCTTGACTGCCCTCTCCGCCACCACCAACAGGGGGGGGGGGGCTGGGCACAATGAAGATAAGGTTGTTGCTTCATTGCGGACAGACCAAATTCGATCAGCTGGACAGTCACTGTTGTTCTGTCATTGAGCTACCTCAGCCTGGCGACCATATGGGCTTGAAAACCACCATGGCCTGCACTCTCGCCGTTTGGTCTGTCAGTGTGAAGCAGTACTCTAATTACACTCCCTGATTGATGTATACACATGCAAGATGTTTTAAAGCACTTTAGGCCTCAAATTTAGCATGCAATGTGGTTTCTGCCTTTAAAACGCTGCTTAGCGTCAAATCCAGATTTTTCCCCGGGACTTTTGGCGTGTATCCCACTCCGCCATGCAAAAACTCAGATGTTAGACCCCTTGAAACATCTTTTCCATCACTTTTGTGGCCAGCATAAATGTTTCTAGTTTTCAAAGTTCGCCTCCCCATTGAAGTCTATTGCGGTTCAAACTTTTGCGGAAGTTTGCGTTCGAGGTTCGCGAACCGAAAATCGGAGGTTCGAGCCATCTCTAGCAAGGACTGGGAATCTTGTCAAAGTTGAGGGATGCATAGATTCCACTCAGTATCAGCAGATTTTGGAGACCAATGTCCAGGAATCAGTGACAAAGCTGGAGCTGCGCCGATACTAGATCTTTCAACAAGACAACAACCCTAAACACTACTCAAAATCCACTAAAGCATTCATACAAATGAACGAATACAACGTTCTGGAATGGCCATCTCAGTCCCCCGACCTGAATATAATTGAAAGTCTGTGGTGTGAGTTAAAGAGAGCTGTCCATGCTCGGAAGCCATCAAACCTGATTGAACTAGAGATGTTTTGTGAAGAGGAATGGTCCAAAATACCTTCAACCAGAATCCAGACTCTCGTTGGAACCTACAGGAAGAGTTAAGAGGCTGTAATTTCTGCAATAGGATCTACTGAATATTGATTTCATTTCTTTTTTGTGGTGCCTACATTTATACACCTGCCTAATTTTGTTTAAACAATTATTGCACACTTTATGTAAATCCAATAAACTTCATTTTACTTCTCAAAGATCACTGTGTGTGTATGTAACTGTAATTTTTTATCGTAACAACCAACGATTTATACAGGAAAATCATGACGATTAGCAAAGGTTGCCAAACCTTTCGCATCCCACTGTATATACAGTATATGTATATATATACTCATTAATCTCCAGATACCTCCTTGCCCGAAATCTTCTTTCCTCATAGGAGACCTTTTTGTCCTCTAGCTTAGTCACCTCCTCTCACTTTCACATCCAGGACTTCTCACAGGCTTTCCCTCTCCTTTGGAACTCTCTCCTACAGCCTGTTCGTCATGCTCCAAGACTGGAAATTTTCAAACATACTCTGAAAATGCACCTGTTCAGACAAGCCTATAATTTGCTATAGGTAGCATTGAAAGTTCACTGCCCTATCCTCTGCGTTTCCTTCCCTATTGTTTCCACCCCACTAACCTCTAGATTGTAAGCTCGCAAGGGCAGGGACCACCTCCTAGTTCAGTGGTTCCCAACCTTTTTGGAGTCGTGACACATCAAACCAAACTCTCCGTGACACGTAGACTAAATGCATGTAATGAGAGACAGCGTTTCCCCACTAAATGCACATGAGACAGCGTTTAACCAGTAAATGCAGGTAATGAGAGACAGCGTTTTCCCAGTAAATGCACATAATAAAATACCTCTTTTCACCAGTAAATGCACATAATAAGAGACAGCTTTTCACCAGTAAATTCACATAATAAGAGACAGCTTTTCAGAAGTAAATGCACATAAGAGACAGCTTTTCATCAGCTAATTCACATAATAAGAGACAGCTTTTCACCAGTAAATGCATATAATAAGAGACAGCTTTTCACCAGTAAATGCATATAATAAGAGACAGCTTTTCACCAGTAAATGCACATAATAAGAGACAGCTTTTCACCAGTAAATGCACATAATAAGAGGCAACTTTTCACCAGTAAATGCACATAATGACAAACAGCCAGTTGTCCCCAGTATATGTAGCCAGGGATATATGTGCCCAGTATATGTAGCCAGGGATATATGTGCCCAGTATATGTAGCCAGGGGTATATGTCCCCAGTATATGTAGGCAGGGGTATATGTCCCCAGTATATGTAGGCAGGTGTATATGTCCCCAGTATATGTAGGCAGGTGTATATGTCCCCAGTATATGTAGGCAGGTGTATATGTCCCCGGTATATGTCCCCAGTATATGTAGCCAGAGGTATATGTCCCCAGTATATGTAGCCAGGGGTATATGTCCCCAGTATATGTAGCCAGGGGTATATGTGCCCAGTATATGTAGGCAGGGGTATATGTCCCCAGTATATGTAGGCAGGGGTATATGTCCCCAGTATATGTAGGCAGGGGTATATGTCCCCAGTATATGTAGGCAGGTGTATATGTCCCCAGTATATGTAGGCAGGTGTATATGTCCCCAGTATATGTAGGCAGGTGTATATGTCCCCAGTATATGTAGGCAGGTGTATATGTCCCCAGTATATGTAGCCAGAGGTATATGTCCCCAGTATATGTAGCCAGGGGTATATGTCCCCAGTATATGTAGGCAGGTGTATATGTCCACAGTATATGTAGGCAGGTGTATATGTCCCCAGTATATGTAGGCAGGTGTATATGTCCCCAGTATATGTAGGCAGGTGTATATGTCCCCAGTATATGTAGCCAAAGGTATATGTCCCCAGTATATGTAGCCAGGGGTATATGTCCCCAGTATATGTAGGCAGGTGTATATGTCCCCAGTATATGTAGGCAGGTGTATATGTCCCCAGTATATGTAGGCAGGTGTATATGTCCCCAGTATATGTAGCCAGAGGTATATGTCCCCAGTATATGTAGCCAGGGGTATATGTCCCCAGTATATGTAGGCAGGTGTATATGTCCACAGTATAAGTAGGCAGGTGTATATGTCCCCGGTATATGTAGTCAGGGGTATATGTAGCCAGGGATATATGTGCCCAGTATATGTAGCCAGGTGCCCCCCCAGGAGGAGAGAGCGAGGGAAGGAGAGCGGAACCTCAGGGTGCTCTCGCTCTCTCCTCCGGAACGAAGTGCGGTGGCTGGCAGAGGGGCGGAACTTACCTTCCGTGTCTCTGTCCCGTCTGGTCTCGTCGCCGGCGCTGGATGATTTGCCACTACTCTGGCCTGATCCAGACCAGAGCAGCGGCTGTAGAACCAGAACTTCCGGCCGGCGCATGGAGCGACACGGAAGGTAAGTCCCGCCCACTGCCAAGTGCCGCCAGCCCGCCACAGTTAGTATCGGAGGGGAGAGTGAGGGAGGCAGAGCACCCTAAGGTGAGAGAAGGGGGGGAGATGGCCCCCTTCTCCGCCGCTGCCCACAGTTCTTCTCCCTCCACTGCGCTGCTCCCCTCCGAGAGCCGCGACACATACCCAAAGCTGCCGCGACACATGTATGTGTCGCGGCACATGGGTTGGGAACCACTGTCCTAGTTAGTGTTTCTTATGTTGCTGTAATTTACCATATGAACATGTACCAACTTTAGAGATATCTCAAACCATACATTAACTATGTATGTATTTGTACTTGAACTATTGAATATCATGACTGTACAGTGTCCTGAACTTCTCATGTATGTTCCCCATAACCTCTTGTAGTGCTACGGAACATGTTGGCACTATATAAATAATAATAATAATAATAATAATAACAATACTATATATATATATATATATATATATATATATATATATATATATATATATATATATATATATATATATATATATATATATATATATATATATATATATGCACACAGTATAATCATCACTCTTTTGTAAAGGCAAATAAATAAAAGTGATGGAATTATCTCTGGTGAAATCTCCAGTTTTGCAGAAAATGTCATGGTGGCGGGGATGGCGCCTCCGCGGTCGGCTCCCTGACACGGCGCGTTCTCCGTCTGCAAGAAAAACAGCGATTATCTAAAAGTCAATTGTCTTCCGGCCTCTTTAGGAATAATTCCATTAAAGATAAAGGCAGTTTTAATTAGATGAAGTATCCAATTACGGTAATTACATTTTTTTAAAATTCACATCGTGACGCTGACCCTTTTAAGACGGGTCGGCGGAATAATTAGCGCATTCATATTAAGCAGCGCGGGCTGGATGGGATTTATCCCCCAAAGACGCCCGGGCTTAACGTATATTTCACCTTTGGGAGGGCTGAGGAGCGCGCTGGCGGTGGGGATGAATATTTATGGGACGAGCGTATGCTTTAGCGAGATTATGGGCGAACGCCTCTCTATGCCAGCAGATTGTTACTCAAGGGTAAAGCCTACATAAAACACCGGAGCAGATTATGGATAGGCAAAGTTTTACTTCAGCTGGGGATTTGCATCTGTTTTGTTAATTAATTGCAGCAAACGACTTTTTTTTTCTTTTCAGACCTGAGGGGGGAGGGAAGATGACGGTGAGACGCTACATAACGAGGGGCGGGTGAGTGGGAGAGAGTTAATTAAACCTGCTTTTCATGACCTTAAAATTGTAATGCGAAGGTTCTTTTCCTCTGCAACTGTGATGTCAGCACTGACACATGATTTATGAGGGTGGCAGGTACTGGCTTTGCTGCACTGTAACAAGGTAATTTCCATCGAAGTAAATATCCGTCTATACATTAATTTATTATCTAAAGTATTCAGTTACTATCTATCTATCTATCTATCTAGATGATATCTATCTATCTATCTATCATGATGAGGGGTGTCCTGCTTCCTCTCTGACTACAGCGGTGCCTCATGTAACCCAGCAGCACGTAACAGGTCACGAGGCGCTGCTGTAGCCATGGATACGCTGGATAGGTGGATGGAGATCCCATCGCTGGAACGCTGAGAGCAGGTGAGTGAAGCATCTAGGGAGGGATAGACGAGGAGGGCGAGGATTGGGATATTTGCGGAGGGAAACCACCTCTTGCCCCCCAGTCGTCTTTGAAGGGCTCTCCTAGCCATCATACACAGACTGCCCCTGTGTATGGCAGTTACAATGATTCCATATGTGGATTCCAAACTGCACACACATTTAGGCTGGCAGTCACTTAGATGAACCTACTGCTGCAGGGGCGTCTGAAGTACAGGCACTAAAGGCGGTGGCCTAGAGCGGCACGACCATCGGGGGGTGGCGCCAATGCTAACTCGAACTACCATTTCCATATTTTGCAATAATGTCCCTATTTTTGCAGGTTCGTAAGTTCGTACACGCTGCAGGACTCACTGATCAGGCTCTTGGCTTCTTGCACAGATGCAGATGCACGCCTTCCTGTGCCCCCAGGCCAATAGAGACAGAGCAAACATGCTCCGCCCCACCTCTAAGGCCATCCCTTTCTGGCTCCAGCTGCTGCAATCAGAACACCGCACACAATGCAATTTCACACAGGTAGTTTTGAAAGACAACTGATCATAAAATACGGGCGCTGGTATCCCAATACTACAATCTCTAGGGCAGCGTTTTTCAACCAGTGTTCCACGGCACACTAGTGTGCCGCGGAACGTTGCCTGGTGTGCCGTCCTCTTATCCCCCCTTCCGCACGTCCCCGCGGCCGCCGCTGCTATTACCTTAGCAGCGGCCGCTCTCCCCTCTCCAGCGCATGTTTTTATTCTAGCAGTGTATCTCCTGGCTGCTCTGTGTGTGATGCGCAGAAGGCAGGGCTCGGTTTCCATAGTAACGGCGATACATATCGCCGTTACAGGAAGCCGCTGCCCTGCCTCCTTCCGCATCACACAGAGCAGCCGGAGATACGCTGCTTGAAATATACACGCGCCGGAGAGGGGAGGGGCGGCAGCTGTTAAGGTAATAACAGCGGCGGGGACGGGCGGGGGGAACTATCCTGGGGCACTATACTGGCTATCCTGGGGCACTATACTGGCTATACTGGGGCACTATTCTGGGGCACTATACTGGCTATCCTGGGGCACTATACTGGCTATACTGGGGCACTATTCTGGGGCACTATACTAGCTATACTGGGGCACTATTCTGGCTATACTGGGGCACTATACTAGCTATACTGGGGCACTATACTGGGGCACTATTCTGGCTATACTGGGGCACTATACTAGCTATACTGGGGGGCTATACTGGGGCACTATACTGGCTATACTGACTATACTGGGGCACTATTCTGGCTATACTGGGGCACTATACTAGCTATACTGGGGCACTATACTAGCTATACTGGGGCACTATTCTGGCTATACTGGCTGTACTGGGGCACTATACTGGCTATACTGGGGCACTATTCTGTGGCACTATACTAGCTATACTGGGGCACTATACTGGGGCACTATTCTGGCTATACTGGGGCACTATACTGGCTATACTGGGGCACTATACTGGCTATACTGGGGCACTATACTAGCTATACTGGGGGGCTATACTGGGGCACTATACTGGGGCACTATACTGGCTATACTGGGGCGCTATACTGGGGCACTATACTGGCTATACTGGGGCACTATACTAGCTATACTGGGGGCTATACTGGGGAACTATACTGGCTATACTGGGGCACTATACTGGGGCACTATACTAGCTATACTGGGGGGCTATACTGGGGCACTATACTAGCTATACTGGGGGGCTATACTGGGGCACTATACTGTCTATACTGGGGCACTATACTAGCTATACTGGGGCACTATACTGGGGCACTATACTAGCTATACTGGGGCACTATACTGGCTATATTGGGGCACTATACTAGCTACACTGAGGCAACTAAACTCCCTACACTGGGGCAACTATGCTAGCTATGCAGCCGCACCCCAGGCCCCCCCCCCCCCCCATAGCCTGCTGCGCACGGCACTGTCCACTAGGTCGCGCAAACAACCGGGGGCCGCATCCCCCCCCCCCCCCCCCCCCCGCCGTTCCCCGGAGAAAAATTTGGTCAGACAGTGTTCCCCGGGCCGGAAAAGGTTGGGAACCACTGCTCTAGGGAATGCAAATTATTTGTTTAGTAAACAGAAGACTTTTTCAATAAACATTTAGTATTCCAAGAGGTGGTGGAACAGGGCAGAAAGGATATATACAAAAACATTAATGACAAAAGCAAGAAATGACACAACAACACACTTGCTTATTAAAATAAAATGGAATAAAACAGAAATAAACTTTACCCTTATGGAAAAGATCTAATTCTGGCATGAAGTACATCAAGGACAGAAATCGGGGACGCCTCTAGCTCAGAAAGGAAAGACATTGGTTGGATCTCAGAGCTGACACTTTATGGGACGGCATGGACCCTTAGGCTCCCCAACTTCCTTTTCTATAAAATGGGTTGATGATGACTCTTTTGTGACATAAAAGCAGCCTGAATACACACCAGATATACAGATAGAGGAATTGACAATTCACTTATTCAGACGGTTAAAAAAGTGGACATTTTAACTCAGAACTTCCTCTCTGCTCAAAAAGATAAGCAGCAGCATAATAACATTGAAGAAAAATATTTCTTTGTTACAGCTGATACAAATCCTGCAATAAATCTGCAGTGTGTCTACTTCCTGCTTTCATGGAAGCAGACATAGGGTGAACATCCTGTGTTTACAAATTAGCTGCTCTGTTGAGACAGCCAGCTGATACAGATTAAAGATGAAACTACATTTGTTATTTGTCACAGATAAAGGGGAATTAAAGGGGAACTTCAGCCTAAACAAACATACTGTCATTAAGTTACATTAGTTATGTTAATTAGAATAGATAGGTAATATAATCTTTTACCCACCCTGTTTTAAAAGAACAGGCAAATGTTTGTGATTCATGGGGGCCACCATCTTTGTCATGGGGGCAGCCATCTTTTTGGTTGAAAGGAGGTGACAGGGAGCATGAGACTCAGTTACAACTGTCCTGTGTCCTGATCACCCCTCCCAGCTGCACACACTAGGCTTCAAATGTCAAATTCAAAATGTAAAAAAAAAAAAAAAAATGCACCAAAACAGCAGAACAAGAACAACAACATAAAAAATCCCATCATGCTTTGCACAGCATAAGGGGAAAACTGCCCGGGCAGTTTTCTTCTGTGCAGCTAAAAATGAGGCTTGTATAAGAGAAACAAAGTTCTGATGCTATGAAACTGTTAACCAGCCTGGCGTTCTATTAAGATCGCCAGGCTGGCAACCGGACGTTTTTTTTTTAATTAAAAAAAAAAACGATTGCATGCAGCCAACTGAAAGTTGGCTGCATGAAAGCCCACTAGAGGGCGCTCCTGTTGCGTACTTCTGATCGCCATGGCGACGAGCGGAGTGACGTCATGGACGTCAGCCGACGTCCTGACGTCAGCTGCCTCCGATCCAGCCCTTAGCGCTGGCTGGAACTGTTTGGTCCGGCTGCGCTGGGCTCGGGCGGCTGGGGGGACCCTCTTTCGCCACTGCACGCGGCGGATCGCCGCACTGCGGCGGCGATCCGGTAGCACACGCGGCTGGCAAAGTGCCGGCTGCGTGTGCTCCTTTTTATTTGAAGCAAATCGGCCCAGCAAGGCCTGAGCGGCAGCCTCCGGCGGTAATGGACGAGCTGAGCTCGTCCATACCGCCAGGCTGGTTAAAGAAACATCAAGCCTTTTCAGTGCTGCTGAGTTGATTTTTAGTCTGGAGGTTCACCTTAAACAGGCTAAGTAACTCTAAGTAAAGTAAGCACTCTAAATAAATACAGTGTGCATTTCTCTGTGTTTTCCTTCTGTCCTGTGCAAGAGTTCAGGTCCACTTTAACAATTCATACAACACACAACACACATTCCATCAGGTTAGCGACTTGTCTGTACAGCCTTAGCCCTGCAATGTCACGTCTGGGGATGGAGCCTCGATCATTCCTGGGGAACACACCTTGTACATGTGTAGGAGGCTATAGACTGCAGGAGGGACACGAGATTGGGTGATGAGATTGGGAGACTTGCTGGGAGACAGCTGGGAAAGTGACTCATACTACAGACTCTGCAAAGAGCTGCAGAGGAAGTGTCAGCGCTTTGTAAATAATAACAAGTCACTTATGTATCTCAGCATGTATTTTGAACTATTAAGACTAAAATGCAGCAGCCTAAGGGTTGGTTCAGACGGACGCTTGCAGAGCGTTTACTGCCAGCGTTCAGGGCTTGGCGTTAAACGCTCCCATTCAAGTGAATGGGAGCGTTTGTACCAAGCTTTTATGCGCGTTTGCACGAACGCGGCGTTCAGGTCCCGATTTTCACTGGCGTTCAAGGAGCCCCTGGAAGCTACATGTTGCTTCCAGGGGCGGTTAACCGCGACGGGTAATGTCCCCCTAGGGGAAGAAAAAACGTGACCGCATCCGAACGCAATGCGAACGCTGCTGAAAGCCCGAACGCATTGCCGCCGCGACGCCAACGAACGCGACGCCTCCAAACGTCCGTCTGAACCAGCCCTAATGTGAAAGCATGAAAAGATCATAGGAAGGCATACTGTCAGTGGCGTAGCAATGCAAACACAGTGAATCCAGCGCAGGAGACTCTGTCAGAAGATGGAGCTGAAGTTACTTTTAAAACACAATAATTCGGCTTTCAGCAATTGCTGAAAGCCGAATTATTTCATTCCCCACCATCCATGGCAGCCTGGAGGGCCAGGAACTTGTGCAGCAGCAGGTCCAGCCATATACCGGCTGTATCCTGCGCCCAAGTCTCCCACGCCGATTCCTTTCGTACGCGTGCCAATGGGGGTGCAGAGGCTGTGACCGCACTGAGGCCCCTGGACTAGAGGGGCCCACTAGGAGCCCTCCTTCATCCATCTTATTAGCGTTTTATTGGTGCTATGCTGGTAATGAACACCTCTATATGTGCACTGCATAGTGCTAATCCTTAGCAATCTGTTTTCTTACTTTACATACTCCTCTCTGATACTGTAGCTGTCCTTGATAGATTTTGTGGCTCCATATCAATAAAGTACTTGGGGCCCCATGTGACACTCGCACTGAGGCCCCAAGATCTGCCACTGAATACTGTCAAGGTATTGGAATAGGTACTATAAGAATACAGTGAAATAATAATGCACTGGAGTGGTTCTGTGCCTGCAATTTGATGAGGCAACAGCAGTAGTGTGCACACAGCTCTGGGTGTCAGTGGGCTGTGGAGTGTCACACGCACAAAAAAAAAAAAACACAGGAGACCAATGTGCTAGCCCTCAAAAGGGAAGTTTGGGGTGCTTTCATAGCAAGTAGGAAACAAGGACACAGGCCTAGCTAATGCTTTCCCTACCTATCTGCAGCAACTCTGTCCCTGCTCTCACTAACAGTCAGCAGCCAACAGAGAATTAATCCAATATGGCCACCGCAACTGCTTTTTGATAGGGGGGGGGGGGGGGGGGTCCAGAGGGGGTGCTAGCTGATTGGCTGCCATGTGTCTGCTGACTGTGAGCCAAGGGGTCAAAGTTTAGCTCGAGATGATGTATAGGGGGCAAATTGAACACACCATATGTTAGATGTTCGCTGTGAATGTAAAGAGCCGATGATTGCAGAAATTTCTTGCCGGTGAACTGTTTGGGCTATCTCTACTCACAATCTAATTCCCACCACCATAGTCATATGCTCTACGTATGTATTGTGTGTATGTACTATCACAGTCTAGTAGGGATGCTCATTCAGATTCTGCTCCGCATTTCTGATCGGAACTCACTTTCTGTGGAAATACCGCATTAACAAAACTGGTCATTTTAGGCCAATCACAGAACTCAGAAACATCAGATAACTAGGAAGTATTTAGCCAATCAGAGATTGCAAAACAATTGCCCTGAAATAACAAATTGTTTTCTGGCATTGGCGGAATTCAGAATTTCTGTGGAATCGGAAATCGGCATTTCCGACAATCCCTATAGTCTAGCGCCAATTTTTAATGGGAAGCCAATTAGCTTATCTGTATGTTTTTGAGATGTGGGAGGAAACCGGAGTACCCGGAGGAAACCCAAACAGACACGCAAACCACTAATGGTCTCTAGCACATACCTCACAACTTTTTGAGATGAAAAAGAGGGTCACTTTATGACAGCACACCCCTAGCGGTGCATCTATATATATATAATAGAGTAAGTACCTCAAACTTCAAGCAAGAAGAAGAAGTAGCGCCCTGCCCTTAGGGCCAATCCAAGCAAGAAGAAGAAGTAGCGCCCTGCCCCCAGGGGCGGTCCTACACTTGCTGCCGAGCTGGAGGGGGTAGTGAGCAGGAAGGGGATATTGGGCTCTGCAATGCCGTCCACTTACAATACAGTGAACGGCATTGCAGGAAGTGACAAAAATGGAACGCACGCTGGAACGCGGAAGAGGTGAGTCATCCCCGCCCGCTGCCTCTTACTAATAGCGGCGGCTGCTGCTGAACTTAAGCTAGAGGGGGAGCGCAGATGGGGGACCAAGGTGAGGGGGGGGGGTTCGACCCCCCCCCTCCCAGCCGCTGTGCCCAATACCCCCTTCCTGCCCGCTACTGGAGGGGAGCGAAGTGAGTAACTACGAGGGCCCAGGATGGCTGCATGGGGCTGGTAGAATCCCCAGGTAAGTGAAACTCATTTTTTTTTTTTTGCCTGACAACTCCTTTAAATCACACTGGTCCTTTTATTATCACTGTTTTTTCTTCATATTAATGTTTGTAAGTAAGAAATATATCAATTTAAAGGAATAAAGTTTGGAGCCAATTGAACACTTTTTTTCAGTAACAAAAAAATCCATATATTTACATAGGTCTGTACATCATTCCTGAAAGAGATACAAATTAAAGGGAGTCTGAAGTGAGTTTTAAAATAAAAATACAAATACTTACTTAAAGAGGAACTGTCACGAAAATCTTAAAATTTAAAACACATACAAATAAGAAGTACATTTCTCCCAGATTAAAATTAACCATAAATTACTTTTCTCCTATGTTGCTGCCACTCACAGTAATTAGTAGAAATCTGACATTTGGACTAGCCCATCTTCTCATAGGGGGGTTCTCAGGGTTTTCTTTATTTTTAAAAGCACTTAGTGTATGGCAGTTGCTCCGTCCAAATGCCAAACAAGTGTGCAGCAAGCAGGGAGGCTGCCCAGCATCTTTGTATAAATCTTTTTCAGGGAGTGTCTTTACAAAGAATAAAGGTCATGCTGAGAATCCCCTATGGAGAGATGGACTAGCCCAAAACCTGTCGGTAATGTCAGATTTCTACTACCTACAGTGAGTGACAGCAACATAGGAGAGAAGTAATTTATGGCTCATTTTACTCTGGGAGAAATGTACTTCTTATTCATATGTGTTTTACATTTTAAGATTTTCCTCTTTAGGACAGAGAAAGGCTCTGGGTCCTACAGAGCCTTCTCACTCTCCTGCTAGTCTCCTCGTTCCCCCGCAGGCTGCTCCGTTTGAATCTTCCATCGCGGGAGACTTCGGCAATCTTCATGAGCACTCGGGCTCCCGAAGACAGGTGGATCTGTACTGCACACGCGCCAGTGCGCCACAAAGGGCAAGCCAAGCCCAAGTGCTTCCGAATACTGCCGAAGTCTCCCCAACCCGGAAGAGAACATCCCATGACCAATTGGTCGCTTCCATCTCTTTAGGTAAGCATTTGTTTTTTATTTTAAAATTTGCTTCAGTGAAAGAGGGACAGAGGGGCTGGGTTTCCAAGAGGGACTATTGGTAGGTATGCCAGCATGCAGGGACATAGTCACATGACTCCCATGTCCGCAGTTTGAGGAAGTCCAGCGTTGGCCCAGCAATGTCTCTCCCTGTATTCGGCCGCTGCACATCCCGCTATGGATTCCTGTGTGCGCTCCATCCACGTACTGTAATGGGAGGCAATGCTGCGTGAAGAAATATGTAGCTTCTACAAATCAATCCAGCTGTATTGATTTCATTACAAGCTGCTCCTAATTCCCCGACAGTCGTTATGTCACGGCGCAGATCGGCGGCGTCTGGACAGGCTACGGCAGAAGCCATAAACATACTGCTCCTTCTGAGGATCCTTTCAAGATAATAAAAGCACATAAAGGAATATAAATCAACGTTCACATATGGAGATGCATGACAATGCTGCGGAAGATGGGGGGGGATTAACTTTCCTATTTATGCTGACATTGCTGAGTGACCCAGTAGTGTAAAATCTGCAGCTTAGGGTTCTCCAAATTAAATATCAAATTCTACAGCAGAATTCTGTTTAAAAACGTAAATAGATACTAACCTATGGAGAGGGAAGGCTCTGGGTCCTATAGAGCCTTCCCGATTCTCTCCTGGTCCCCATTCCAGTGCTGACTTCCCCTGTAGCAGTATTTGGCCAAATCGATCAAATACTGCTTTCCGCTGCCAAAGGAGGCATCAGAAGTTTTCGGGAGCCTGAGTGCTGCACCTGAACATGCACGATCTCTTGCGCGCTCGCGCAGGAGCCACTCGTTTTTAGCTCCCAAAGACTTCCGAAGCTTCCTCCAGCAGGAGATTCAAACAGGGGACCCAGCGCCGCAATGAGGGACCAGGAGAGAAGCGGAAAGGCCCTATAGAACCCAGAACCTTCCCTCTCCTTAGGTAAGTCTCTGTTTGAGTATTATTTCTTTTAAGTTCCCATTATCTTAAAATAATATTGCAGCATAAAAAGTGCTATTTTTATGGCATGCTGATGTCCTTCAGTATTGTCCGAGTCATAAATGGAACAAGCATGCAGCCAGTGGAGTCACACCTGGAACAAGCATGCAGCCAGTGGAGTCACACCTGGAACAAGCATGCATCCAGTGGAGTCACACCTGGAACAAGCATGCAACCAGTGGAGTCACACCTGGAACAAGCATGCAGCCAGTGGAGTAAAACCTGAACAAGCATACAGCCAGTGGAGCCACACCTGGAACAAGCATACAGCCAGTGGAGCCACACCTGGAACAAGCATGCAGCCAGTGGAGTCACACCTGGAACAAGCATGCAGCCAGTGGAGTCACACCTGGAACAAGCATGCAGCCAGTGGAGTCACACCTGGAACAAGCATGCAACCAGTGGAGCCACACCTGGAACAAGCTTGCAGCCAGTGGAGCCACACCTGGAACAAGCATGCAGCCAGTGGAGTCACACCTGAACAAGCTTGCAGCCAGTGGAGCCACACCTGGAACAAGCATGCAACCAGTGGAGTCACACCTGGAACAAGCATGCAACCAGTGGAGCCACACCTGGAACAAGCTTGCAGCCAGTGGAGCCACACCTGGAACAAGCATGCAGCCAGTGGAGTCACACCTGGAACAAGCATACAGCCAGTGGAGCCACACCTGGAACGAGCATGCAGCCAGTGGAGTCACACCTGGAACAAGCATACAGCCAGTGGAGTCACACCTGGAACAAGCATGCAGCCAGTAGAGTCACACCTGGAACAAGCATGCAGCCAGTGGAGTCACACCTGGAACAAGCATGCAGCCAGTGGAGTCACATCTGGAACAAGCATGCAGCCAGTGGAGTCACACCTGAACAAGCATACAGCCAGTGGAGCCACACCTGGAACAAGCATACAGCCAGTGTAGTAACACCTGAACAAGCTTGCAGCCAGTGGAGCCACACCTGGAACAAGCATACAGCCAGTGGAGTCACACCTGGAACAAGCATGCAGCCAGTAGAGTCACACCTGGAACAAGCATGCAGCCAGTGTAGCCACACCTGGGACGGGCATGCAGCCAGTATAGCCACACCTGGAACAAGCATGCAGCCAGTGGAGCCACACCTGGGACGGGCATGCAGCCAGTAGAGTCACACCTGGAACAAGCATGCAGCCAGTGGAGTCACACCTGGAACAAGCATGCAGCCAGTGTAGCCACACCTGGGACGGGCATGCAGCCAGTATAGCCACACCTGGAACAAGCATGCAGCCAGTGGAGCCACACCTGGGACGGGCATGCAGCCAGTAGAGTCACACCTGGAACAAGCATGCAGCCAGTGTAGCCACACCTGGAACAAGCATGCAGCCAGTGTAGCCACACCTGGAACAAGCATGTAGCCAGTGGAGCCACACCTGGAACAAGCATGCAGCCAGTGGAGTCACACCTGGAACAAGCATGCAGCCAGTGGAGTCACACTTGGAACCAGGGGTCGAGTGGTGCGTGGACGCGGGTGAACGGCGTCCACTTACTATTTCCCTGGGGTGGACGCCGTTCACCCTGCCATGTTCGGAGGGGAGCAGCGCAGTGGAAAGAGAGCTGTGAGCAGCGGTGGAGAAGGGGGCCATTCCCCCCCCCCCCTCCCCTCACCTTGGGGCTCTCTTTCCCTCGCTCTCCCCTCCTTAAGTAAAGTGCAGGCAGCCGGCAGCGGGCGGGACTTACCTCTCCTCGTTCCGGCGTCGGATCTGCGTGCAGCTGCTCTGGTCTGTATCAGACCAGACTTGCGGCACGCAGATCCGGAGTTCCGACGACGAGGAGAGGTAAGTCCCGCCCGCTGTCGGCTGCGCGCACATTACTTCAGGAGGGGAGAGCGAGGAAAGGAGAGCACCCTAAGGTGCTGCTCACAGCTCTCCTTCCACAGCGCTGCTCCCCTCCTGCTGGGGGACACCTATTCTAGGCACATATACCCCTGCCTACATATGGGCACATATACCCCTGGCTACATATGGGCACATATACCCCTGCCTACATATACTGGGCATATATACCCCTGGCTACATATACTGGGCACATATACCCCCTGGCTGCAAAAACTGGGCATATATACCCCTGGCTACATATACTGGGCATATATACCCCTGGCTACATATACTGGGCATATATACCCCTGGCTACATATACTGGGCATATATACACCTGGCTACATATACTGGGCATATATACCCCTGGCTACATATACTGGGCATATATACCCCTGGCTACATATACTGGGCATATATACCCCCTGACTACATATACTGGGCATATATACCCCTGGCTACATATACTGGGCACGTATACGCCTGGATACATATACTGGGCACGTATACCCCTGGCTACATATACTAGGGATATATACCCCTGGCTACATATACTAGGCACATATACCTCTGGCTACATATACTGGGGACTACTATATTCATGGCTACTTATACTGGGGACACCTATAGACCTGGCTACCTATGCTGGGGGTACCTATTTTGGGGGAACTGCTGTCAGATTATCTGCTGTTATGTATTTTGGGGAACAGCTGCCAGATTATGTGTATGTTAGAGGAACAGCTGCTGCCAGATTACGTGCATTTTGGGGAACAGCTGCCAGATTATGTGTATGTTAGGGGAACGACTGCTGCCAGATTATGCGTATTTTGGGGAACTGCTGCCAGATTGTGTATGTTTGGGGGACCACTGCTGCCAGATTATATGTATTTTGGGTGTTACTTGTATTTTGGGTGATCCGCTGCCAGGTTTCGCGTATTTTGGGGAACTGCTTCCAAATTATGTGTATGTTGGGGGAACTGCTGCTGCCACATTGTCTATTTTGGGGGAACCACTTCCATATTATCTGTATTTTGGAGGAACTTCTACCAGATTATGTGTCTTTTTGGTGAAATGCTGTCAGATTACATCTATTTTGGGGGGATACACTACGGCAGAGCTCAAACTTTCCTGGCAGACCTTTTACATCACTGCTAAGGTCATGTATATTTGGCCCCACCCATGACCACGCCCACATTATGCTTGACCACGCCCATTTTTCCGGGTGAGTCCACTCACTTCTTTTTCCAGGACTAGACCCCTGCTTGGAACAAGCACGCAGCCAGTGGAGCCACACCTGGAACAAGCTTGCAGCCAGTGGAGCCACACCTGGAACAAGCATGCAACCAGTGGAGTTACACCTGTAACAAGCATGCAGCCAGTGTAGCAACATCTGGGACGAGCATGCAGCCAGTGTAGCCACATCTGGGACGAGCATGCAGCCAGTAGAGTCACACCTGGGACGGGCATGCAGTCAGCAGAGTCATACCTGGAACAAGCATGCAGCCAGTAGAGTCACACCTGGAACAAGCATGCAGCCAGTAGAGTCACACCTGGAACAAGCATGCAGCCAGTGTAGCCACACCTGGAACAAGCATGCAGTCAGTGGAGTCCCATTTGGAACAAGCATGCAGCCCCTGAGCAAGTAACTAACGAAGGAGGGCTAAAATATAGGTTATAACAATGATCTCTTCCTGTAAAATGAGTAAAGATAGCCATACATCTAGCGAGTCCAATTCATTCGACAAAGCGATCGAGTCACACCTGGCATGCCAGCAATTGGTCCTGAAGGGTGCCATGCAGCCTGGACTAAGCCCCGCCCATAGGTGTTTTATCACCTGCTTCTGTTGCGTCTGGATAATGTAAGTTGCAGGCAGCCCTCTGTGCCCCCTTACCACCCCCCCCCCTTTGCCCTGTACATCCTTCTGTCTTCCTGTGACGCCTTCTGTCCCCTTGTGCTTCCTTCTGTCCCTCTTTGGGCCTCCTTCTGTCCCCGTGACACCTCTGCCCCCATGTGTCCTGTCCTCCTGTGCCATCTTCTTTCCCTTGTACTCCTTCTGCTCCCCTTTGTACCTCCTGTTTCCATGTGCCTCCTTCAGTCACCCGTGCCTTCTTTTGTGACTCCTTCTGGCCCTCTGTGCCTCCCTCTGTCCTTCATGCCTCCTTCTGTCCCCTTGTGCCTCCTTCTGTCTCCTGACCTTGTGCTACCTCTGCTACCCTGTGCATCCATCTGTCCCACTGTTCCTAGGTTCCTTCTGTCCCCCTGTGCCTCCTTATGTCCACTTGTGCCACAATCTGTCCCCCTGTGCCTCATGTCCCCTTGTGCCACAATCTGTCCCCCTGTGCCTCATGTCCCCTTGTGCCACAATCTGTCACCCTGTGCCTCCTCATGTCCCTTTGCGCCACAATCTGTCCCCATTCCCCTCCTGCACTCCCCCAGCGCAGTGTGTAAATGCATAGTATAGCACAGCAGAAGTATTTAGGATTACCACTATGCAATGCACATATAGAGGTGTTCATTACCAGCATAGCACCATATGCAAAGCTAATATAATGGATGAAGGAGGGCCCCTAGTGGCCCCTGGACCAGGAGCCCCAGTGCGGTCGCAACCTCTGCATCCCCTATTGCTATGCCACTGTGTTTTATAATTTTTTTTTTTACTATCTAATGCTCAAAGTATGGTTACAATTCAGAATGTCACAAAAGTGTATTCAGGGGACCTCTGCTGGCAGCTTTGGTGAATTGCAGCCTGGTCGCATTAAAATGTCACAATGTGGTATTTTAATTACTGAAAAGCACAGAAACAAGTTATCTTGTCAAGGACAAAGCAAACTCCTGTGAGAGTATCCAAATAAGACTGTTCAAGGCTGGGAACAGAGGAAAGTAACATTTCTGAGGGATAATGAGGCTGGGATAACAGCAAACACCTGCAAACCCCTGCACAGATGTCATTGTGAGAAAATGTGGGCCTGATTTCTGTGATAAAGGTCATAGAACACAAAAGATCCAACAACCCAGGCCTGGATATGTTCAACACTGGGTATCATTAGCTTGAAACGAAAATGCCCCCCCCCCCCCCCCCGGTCATAATACATTATAGTGAGAGCTATCCATAGGTTAATGAAACCACCAATATGAAGCTTGAGAGATGCTGGCACCAAACCACTAAATATTGCAGAAATACATTTGATGCATCCTCAAATAAGACAGTGCAGTGTGTACGGCCTGACAGCTGTTTTGGGGACTATACCCACTTCGTCAGAGGCCAAAAGTACACTGACAAAGCAGGTATAGCACGTAAAACGTACATAACACTGCACTGTTGTTCTGCTAGGAGTTAGACCTGACTCAGTGCTGCCTAAATCTGGCAGGCCCCGCCTCCCATAGACTGACGTTGGGGAGTGTCCATATGCAGCCTAAGGTTATTCCACGTGATCCAGGGCCTCAGGGGTGCCTCTAGTCATTTTGTCACTCCAGGCGAGAAAACCTGTGGCGCCCCTCCCCCCAGGAAAATAATCATAATGCAGAATCGTTTAACCAGAAAATAATCATAATGCGGCAGTGTTTCATCAGAAAATAATAGTAATTATCGTAATTCAGAATCGTAATTCACCCGAAAATAATCGTAATGTGGCAGTGTTTCACCAGAAAATACACTTATTGCAGCAGCAGTTCACCGGAAAATATTCGTAAGGTGGCAGCGTTTCACCAGAAAATACACTTATTGCAGCGGCATTTCACCAGAAATTAATCATAGGGCAGCAGCGTTTCACCAGAAAATAATCGTAATGGGGCAGCATTGTCAGAAAATAATCGTAATGTGGAAGCGTTTCACCAGAAAATGCACGTAATTCGAGCAGAGGGAAAGAGTAGAGAGGGAGAGGCAGCATAAGATGTAAGAGGGTGCAGAGAAACAAAAGGGAGAGGGAGAGACAGCATAAGATGGAAGAGAGTGCAGAGGAACAGAGAGGGGTAGAGACAGCATAGGATGGAAGAGGGGGCAGAGGAACAGAGAGGGGAGAGGGAGAGACAGCACAGCACTAAAGCACAGGTTTACAGCTTTACCAGCCTACAGCCTAACCAGCTTTCAAAGAAAACTCTAGTATCAAAAGAGCAGGGCACATTCTAGCAGTTATAACAGTACTGGGAGTCTGCACACAGGACAGGAAGTGTTCTTAGCAGCCTGCCTGCATACCTTCTCTTCTGCCTGTGCATGCAGCTTATTATCTCTGGAGTAGTGATGGGTCGTTCGTGAACGAGCCGGCTCTAAGAGCCGGCTCTTTGCTGCGAACGACAAAAGCCGTTTCTCAGTTTTGAAAGAGCCGATGCCTCAGCCGCCCCACAGAGCTCTGCTTTGCTCTGCAATAAAGGGCGCTGAGGCATGTTGGGAGATGTAGTCCTCCTCTTGCAGCTTGTAGGAGTGTATGGGGCGGAGCAGAGCAGTAGCAGGAGGGATTGCCCCAGTCAGAGAAGCAGTCTGGAATTGTCATGGAGACGGGGGCGGGGCTTTTACTCCGATTCTGAGTGGTGTTTAGTGATATTTAATGAAGAGCCGATTCAGAGCCGTAAAAACCGGCTCTTTAATGGGAGCCGATTCAGAAGAGTCGATTCTCTGAAAAGAGCCGGAATTCCCATCACTACTCTGGAGCAGAAACTTCCCTTCTCCCGGGCTGTGTTGCTGTCTTGTGCGGGGGCGGGGCTCCAACACGGACACATCACATTCTTCTCTCTGGGACTGCATCTGTCCCCTGGCTGTTTCGCTCCAGTGTCTGTGTGCAGCCAGTGACACAGGTGGGGGGTCAGACTGTCGGGGGCATAAGCTGGCTGGCCGCTTGCTCCTGGTTTGACTGGCGTGGGGCGGAGTTAAAGGCTGGGCCACACGGGATAAAAACTTTACCTGTGTGGCTACTGAGAAGAAGGGGCACGGCTTTAAAGAAGGAGCCTGGCAGAGAATAGCAGTATTGATTGCTCTATTGGCTGGGGAGAAGTGGAGGTGGAGGCACTACTGAGCACATGGTAGCGTGCCGAGCACCGGGGACTGAGTCGGGAGGTAATATAATATAAAAAGAAAAACAAAAACATGGTCACAGTAGCAGCGGTGGGGGAATGCGCCTCACCACCTCATGGCGCCTCACCACCTCATGGCGCCCCAGGCAACCGCCTATACTTGCCTGGTGGGTGAGACGCCCCTGCAGGGCCTTAAGACATATGAGTGTCTACAACAGCACATCCTCTAATTCTCTAACCTTTCAAAATGCAGCATATTAGACCAGACACTAAACAGCAATGCTGCTAGTCTGCACATCATAACCTAAGTCTCTTTCCAACAGGAAATACATTTCACACATGTTTTTCCCATATGCAAAGGTTAATGCGAGTTTTCATATGTGTCTAACAATTGGGTGCGAGGTGCAAAAATCTGCAGCATGCAATCTATAGTTTTTCTGCATTGCACCACATTGACATTCATTTATTTCATTTTTAATGTGAAAATTCCCACTGAAAATTTGTACTTAGTGCCCTTAAAGTGGACCTGAACTCTTGTATAGTACATAATGTAAAGTTTTCATTCCACATAAAAATTCATTGGAAAGCAATTGTTTTGTGCCTTCTGTGTTTAAAGGAATATTTAAGTAAAAAACAAAACAAAATAATTTTAACTTACCTGAGGTTTCTTGCAGCCCCCTGGAGTTGTCCTGTGCCCACGATCAGAGCCGGTACAAGGTCCTCCAGCACCCAAGGCTGAGACACCTAAGTGCGCCCCTCTCTCCCTGCCTCCCCAGCCGTTACACACTGATTGCTATTAGACTAAGAGGCGCCACAGGGCCCACAACCTCCCTAACACCTTAATATCTAATTATCTGGCTTGCAGTCACTGCCATGTATCCCCTTTTCTTATTTCTTTCTGCTTCAAACACAATCAGGAATGACAGCTGTATGAATTCTGCGCCCCCTCCTACACTGCACCCTGAGGCTGGAGCCTCTCCAGCCTATGCCTCGGCCCGGCCCTGCCCACGATGTCCTCCTGATTCCCTGTGGCCAGCAGCGAAGCCCCCCGCAAAGCTGGCCCATCACCTCCAGTCAGTCAGCAATTTTCACTTACTGCACATGTGCAGAACACTCATGGTCGTGGGAGTGTGATCAGCTTTGTGGGGGTCACCGCTGCTGGCCGGAGGGAATCAGGACGACGTCGTGAATACAGGACGCCTCCAGGGAGCTGCAAGAATCCCCAGGTAAGGTAAAAAGTACCCCAAAATGTTTTGTACTTAAATATTCATTTAACTACGGAACATACACTACACAATACATAGTGGGATGCGAAAGTTTGGGCAACCTTGTTAATCGTCTTGATTTTCCTGTATAAATCGTTAGTTGTTACGATTAAAAATGTCAGTTAAATATTTCATATAGGAGACACACACAGTGATATTTGAGAAGTGAAATGAAGTTTATTGGATTTACAGAAAGTGTGTAAGAATTGTTTAAACAAAATTAGGCAGGTACATAGATTTGGGCACCACAAAAAATGAATGAAATCAATATTTAGTGGATCCTCCTGTTGCAGAAATACAGCCTCTAAATGCTTCCTGTCGGTTCCAATGAGGTTGAAGGTATTTTGGACCATTCCTCTTTACAAAACATCTCTAGTTCGTTCAGGTTTGATGGCTTCTGAGCATGGACAGCTCTCTTTAACTCACACCACAGATTTTCAATTATATTCAGGTCTGGGGACTGATATGGCCATTCCAGAACATTGTACTTGTTTCCCTGCATGAATGCCTTCGTGGATTTTGAACAGTGTTTAGGGCCGTTGTCTTGTTGAAAGATCCAGTTGCGGCGCAGCTTCAGCTTTGTCACTGATTCCAGGACATTTATCTCCAAAATCTGCTGATACTGCGTGGAATCCATGCGACCCTCAACTTTGACAATATCCCCCCGATCCACGCTACTGTGCGTGGTTCGGGAGGGGGGGGGTTGGCCCTAGAGCTGCGCAGCCGCACTCGCGGCAATGCGGACTGCGCAGCCACGACCAGCTCCGGCGGCCATGTTAGGAGTGGCAGGAGAGCCCGGCCTGTGGGGTCGCGAGCAGCACGGGGTGATTTCACTAAGGGGACCCGGCGGAACTGCACGGAGGGCGCGGATGACATCCTCCGTGCATTTAAACATCATGCAGGTACTTTACTTTTTTAGTGCTTTTGGCCTCGTAAGTCCTTTAAATACTCTTTCTCGTAATTGGATTCACCTGTGTATGTAGGTCAGGGGTCACTGAGCTTACCAAGCCAATTTGAGTTCCAATAACTAGTTCTAAAGGTTTTGAAATCAATAAAATGACGACAGTGCCCAAATGTATGCACTTGTCAATTTTATTTAAACAATTATTTCGCACTTTGTGTAAATCCAATAAACTTAATTTCACTTCTGTGTCTCCTATATGATATATTTAACTGACATTTTTTGTCAAAACAACCAACGATTTATACAGGAAAATCATGACAATTAACAAGGTTTCCCAAACTTGGCCATACATCAGAAGATTATGGGAAGATTCAACCAAGAGACAAATTTATCTCTAATTGAATCTGATTAGAGATAAATTTGTCTCTTGGTCGATTCTGCGGCGCCCATACACTACAGGCCGATTCCCGTCCGATTTCAGCATGAAATCATCAGGGAATTGGCTGTGCTGCAGCGTCTGGCCCACCGCTGCCCCCAAAATGTATAAATGTATGTAGTGTAGTGCATTTATACATTACCTGTCCTGTAGCAGCTTCCGCATGGTGTCCGTCCATCTCGCGGGGTAACATCCGCATACACACTAGCGGCGCATAACGTCTGACGTCAGATGCTATGAGCCGTGGCGTGTATGCGGAACCCGGCGAGATGGACGGAAACCGCGTGGAGGCTGACACCGGACAGGTAATGTATAAATGCACACACTACATACATGTATACATTGTGGCGGCAGCGAAATTGGTCGTTTTGTCGGTCAGGCATGCACTTGGCACCACCAATTTTCATACAATTCGATTATAATAATCGAATTGGATGGTCGATTGGCTGGTTGGTCGGCTGATGTATGGCCACCTTAACACTTTGAACCTAGATGTTACAATCTGTATGTGTGTATACAGTACAATGTATGTGTGTGTCTGTGTAAAGTAAATTTATGTGTGCACGTACCTTGTGTGCTTGTTGAGTACATATATATTTGTATTCAATGTGTGTTTGCATACAGATTGCAAGTGTGCACAGTGTGTGTATTTGCGTACATTGTGTATGTGTGTGTACAGTGTGTGTTTTTGTACATTGTGTATATGTGTGTAGAGTGTGTATATGTATTGTCGTGCATTGTGTGTGTGTACAGTGTGAGTTTGTGTACATTGTGTATGTGTGTACAGTATTGTGTGTGTGTGTGTGTGTGCGTGCGTGCGTGCGTGCGTGCGTGTAATACAAATGCAAAGTGATGTTAGTATATTATAATTTCTTATAAAGCACCAGCATATTACAACAGTGTCATACAAGAAAAAGGGGAGTAAATTACAAATTTACAAAGATAACAAGTACAAAGTATGACACAGGAGAAGAGGTCTCTGCCCCTTCTGGCTTATGATCTAAGCAGCAACAATGAAGAGGAATAAATATTTTTTTTATGGTAAACGATGAGTGAAATTTACATTCCCCAAGATATTGTGGCCATATAACTATAAATCCCAGAATTCCTTGTTCTCAGTCTTGTTCCTTTAATAGCAAGGAAGGCATGATCAGTGAGGTAGACGTGTCAGGTGATACAATGTATCTGTTTGCCCTATAAATATTTCCATAGGGAGACACATTGTA
Organism: Hyperolius riggenbachi; assembly: GCF_040937935.1. Lineage (NCBI taxonomy): Eukaryota > Metazoa > Chordata > Amphibia > Anura > Hyperoliidae > Hyperolius > Hyperolius riggenbachi. The sequence continues at coordinate 202,164,899 of NC_090656.1, forward strand.
GCAGATGGAGAGTCACATGACTGACTCGGCTCAGGCAGGGAGGGGGGACGGAGGGCTGGAACAATGGCCAAGCAGGTAACATCTGCCACTAAATGCTGAACCAATAGTCAGCTGAGCTTCTCCTCCTATAGCCAGGACTGGTCCTCTGGTAGGATGCAGGGGATGCTACAGGCTCTGTGATTGGACAGTTTCCTCTCCAGCATCCCTCAGTGATGCTGAACATGTCCTTCCTCTGTGCTGTGTCTGGGATGCTGTAGGACACCATGGCTCTGTCCACTATACAGAAGGTGGCCTTGTTTTCCGGGCTGGTCCTCTGCGTCTCCCTGCTACTGCCCAAAACTTTCCTGAGCCGGGGAAAGCTGTCTGTCCAGCAGGAGGGTAAGGGGGGCCTGTGCATCTACTGTGTTCGCTGCTGGGCATGGGGATGGGAGGTAGAGGGATCCCCAGGGCACACCCTCACCCTCTCTCTCATCTGTACGTGCATCAGGGGTGGAGGGGAGAGGAGGGGAATTCAGATGACATGTTATATATATCTAGGCAAGCTGTCCCACAGTTATTTAAAATGTCACTCCATGCATAACTGATAAATTAGTATTTAGTGGAGACTGAAAAGTTAAACCTTTCAACAGTTTTTTCTATCCCTTGCTGGCTATGATGGTGAGATCTCAGCAGTCATAAATTCCCAGCTTTGTACACCTGCTACACTCATTACCATGGGCTTCCCACTGCCCCCAGTTTTCTCTCCAGGGCACTAGTGATAACATGTCTACCGCCCAGGGTTTGCTGTTGGTATACCCGTTACCAGGGTACGCCAATCCTCCTGCTGGATTCTTTTACATGCTGAGGACTCTGGTGGTGAGATCTTTGCCTGTCTGAGTCCCCAGCTTTGCACACCTGCAACACTCTTTTATTATTATTTATTGTATTTATAAAGTGCCAACATGTTATGCAGCGCTGAACAATAAATAGGAAGACAGACAACAAGGTACAAAATCATGCAACAAAGTTTAGGTCTTAGAGACCGCATAGCTCAAAACCAAGTCAGTCCACAAACATGGTACCCAATGAAGGGGGTGCATGATCAAGTTGGATACACTAGGGGGAGGAACCTGCCAGAGACTTACAATCTAAAGGGATAGACTAGGGACACACTAGGTACAGGTTGCATAATAGGTGCTCAGCAGAGTGAGTTATGGCACTGGTGCAGAGGGGTAGGTGATCTTGGAGAGGTGTGTTTTGAGAGATTGTTAAAGCTAAGCTGTTAAATGAGTCTGATGGGTGGTGGAGGAGAGTTGCAGAGAGTGGGGGCAGCTCTTGAGAAGTCCTGCAATTTTGCATGGAAGTGGGAGAAGCACAGGGTGGTCAGGCACAGGCCATTGGAGGATCGGAGGGGGTAGCCAGGTATATGTTTGTGGATGTGTTCAGAGATGTAGGTTGGGCAGGTCTTGTGTACAGAATTGTAGGCCAGGTACAGAATTTTTAAGGTGATCTTGGAGCGGATAAGTAGCCAGTGGAGGTGGAGCGATGGGAAGAATGGATCAGTCTGGCTGCCACATTCATGAGGGAGGCCAGACAGAAGGGAGTTGCAGTAGTCAAGTGGGAAATGATAATGGCATAAATGAGGAGTTTGGCGAAGTTCGGGGTCAGGAAAGGGTGGATCTTGGAGATGTTGCAGACATTTTGGATGTGAAGTGTAAAGGAGAGGGCAAAAGGAACCTGCTTAACCAGAGGTTCCTCCTGCTCCTACTCCGCAATTGGGCGGAGCTGTGTGAGTAGAGTTGAGCTGAAATTTTCGTAATTTCGCATTACTATAATTACGCATGCGAAATTTGCGATTACGATGCGAAATTAGCGTAGCGAAATTGCCATTAAAATCGTAATTGAAAATACCGTAAGCGTAATTTTCAACGCGAAATTTCGCGTTTCGTTCATGCCGTAATTTCGCATTAAACGCTACCGTAATTTCGCGTTAAACCGTAACGCTCCGTATAATATAAAAAAGCCGCCGACTTTAAGGGTTAATAGCAAAGCCCCCTTAAATGTTAAGAGCCTCAAATTTGGAGAATATATTAAGGAGATCAGGAGGAATAAGAGGAAAAAAATTTTTTTCAAAAAGACCTTATAGTTTTTGAGAAAATCGATGTTAAAGTTTCAAAGGAAAAATGTAAACATTTAAAAACCCGCCGACTTTAACGGTTAATAGCAAAGCCTGCTTAAAGTTTAGGAACACCAAATTCCCAGGGTATATTAAGGGGATCAGTGGGAATAAGAGGAAAAAAAATTTTTTCAAAAAGACCTTATAGTTTTTGAGAAAATCGATTTTTAAGTTTCAAGGGCTAAAATGTCTTTTAAATGTGGAAAATGTCAGTTTTTTTTGCACAGGTAACAATAGTGTATTATTTTCATAGATTCCCCCAAGTGGGAAGAGTTTTACTTACTTCGTTCTGAGTGTGGGAAATATAAAAAAAAAACGACGTGGGGTCCCCCCTCCCAGACCTCTTTAACCCCTTGTCCCCCATGCAGGCTGGGATAGCCAGAATGCGGAGCACCGGCCGCGTGGGGCTCCGCACCCTGACTATACCAGCCCGCATGGTCCATGGATTGGGGGGTCTCGGAAGGGGAGGGGCAGCCAAGCTTACTTTAGAAAAAGTATTTTAATTGAACAAAAAACATAACCACGAAAAAAGTCCTTTAATATTCTTAATTAACCATTAATACTTACCTGTCCCTTTAAATAAATGATCCCTCGCAATATCCTCGGAAATGTTCTATCAGTTACAATGTAACAAAGTTATTACAATGTATCAACTTTGTTACATTGTAACTACGCCGCACCCGACGCCACTCGCCGCTCAGCCGCCGCATACGCGTCCGTGCAGGACGCTAAGTCCCCGCAGCTCCCGCTGTCCACCCCGCCCACATCTGTCACCCACATGTCACCCACATGTGGGTGACATGTGGGTGACATGTGGGAGAGGCGGGGAGGGCAGCGGAGCCGGCGGGGACTTAGCGTCCTGCACGGACCCGACAGAGCTCTGAGCTATATAGCTCAGAGCTCTCTAAAGCATCTTTGTATTTGGGCTCCAAGGAGCCCCATTGGTCCTTAGCAGACCAATGGGGTTCCTTCAAATCAGAAGGAACCCCATTGGTCTGCTAAGGACCAATGGGGCTCCTTGGAGCCCAAATACAAAGATGCTTAGAGAGCTCTGAGCTATAGCTCAGAGCTCTGTCGGTCCGTGCAGCGCAGACGCGGTGGCGGCGGCGGCGGTGAGTGACGTCGGGTGCGGCGTAGTTACAATGTAACAAAGTTGATACATTGTAATAACTTTGTTACATTGTAACTGATAGAACATTTCCGAGGATATTGCGAGGGATCATTTATTTAAAGGGACAGGTAAGTATTAATGGTTAATTAAGAATATTAAAGGACTTTTTTCGTGGTTATGTTTTTTGTTCAATTAAAATACTTTTTCTAAGTGTCTGTGTGTTTATTTACTTTAACTCTTAAAGGAAATGGGTATGGGGTACAAGTACCTCTATACTCATTTCTCCTGGGAGGGGGGGTGGGCATCTGGGGGACCCCTTTTTAAAGGGGACTCCCAGATTCCACCATGAACCTCCCCCCCAGGAAATCGCGGCCTCCACCTCCACCGCCCATCGGAGGTGGAGAAGAGCCCCTTGTCCATGGATTGGACAAGGGCTCGGAGGGGGAGGGGAAAGCTTGGCTGCCCCTCCCCTTCCGAGACCCCCCAATCCATGGACCATGCGGGCTGGTATAGTCAGGGTGCGGAGCCCCACGCGGCCGGTGCTCCGCATTCTGGCTATCCCAGCCTGCATGGGGGACAAGGGGTTAAAGAGGTCTGGGAGGGGGGACCCCACGTCGTTTTTTTTTTATATTTCCCACACTCAGAACGAAGTAAGTAAAACTCTTCCCACTTGGGGGAATCTATGAAAATAATACACTATTGTTACCTGTGCAAAAAAAACTGACATTTTCCACATTTAAAAGACATTTTCGCCCTTGAAACTTAAAAATCGATTTTCTCAAAAACTATAAGGTCTTTTTGAAAAAATTTTTTTTCTCTTATTCCCACTGATCCCCTTAATATACCCTGGGAATTTGGTGTTCCTAAACTTTAAGCAGGCTTTGCTATTAACCGTTAAAGTCGGCGGGTTTTTAAATGTTTACATTTTTCCTTTGAAACTTTAACATCGATTTTCTCAAAAACTATAAGGTCTTTTTGAAAAAAAAAAATTTCCTCTTATTCCTCCTGATCTCCTTAATATATTCTCCAAATTTGAGGCTCTTAACATTTAAGGGGGCTTTGCTATTAACCCTTAAAGTCGGCGGCTTTTTTATATTATACGGAGCGTTACGGTTTAACGCGAAATTACGGTAGCGTTTAATGCGAAATTACGGCATGATACGACTGTAATGCGAAAATTACGCGAAAATTACGCTTACGCGAAATTTCGCGAAATCCTTCTTCATTACGATTATGTACTTACGGCCATAATCGTAATTACACTAATTACGCGAAATTTCGCAAAATCGTAATTAGGTCATTACGCTCATCTCTATGTGTGAGCATCCAACAAACGCTATGACCAGTTGCTCACAGAAAGGTTCCTCCTGCTCCTACTTTGCAATTGGGCGGAGCTGTGTGAGCATCCAACAAACGCTATGACCAGTTGCTCACAGAAAGGTTCCTCCTGCTCCTACTTACTTTGCAATTGGGCGGAGCTGTGTGAGCATCCAACAAACGCTATGACCAGTTGCTCACAGAAAGGTTCCTCCTGCTCCTACTTACTTTGCAATTGGGCGGAGCTGTGTGAGCATCCAACAAACGCTATGACCAATTGCTCACAGAAAGGTTCCTCCTGCTCCTACTTACTTTGCAATTGGGCGGAGCTGTGTGAGCATCCAACAAACGCTATGACCAGTTGCTCACAGAAAGTGGCAAATGAGGTTGTGATACTACCGATACTGAACGTGGCCCTCCTGATTCCTCCAGAAACTGAAATATCTTTTATGGGTGGAGTTCTCTTTCCTGATATAGTGTGAAGCTGTTATATGGCATTCCCAGAAAGCCAATCCATCTACATCTCCGCCTGCACATTTTACAACCTCCATCCTGCCTGTAACACTTGTTATCTGACTTACGTGGTATATTTGTGGCACAATGGTGGGCTCCATATGTGTAAATTATGTGATGTGAATGCTTCATCAAATCAAAGTGATTGAAAGTCACACCTTTTCTGTCTGACCCCCCCTTCCTACAATTACAGTGGAATCTTCTTTCCTCCATAAGCAGTTATTATTCTGTGCCTTTGAAAAGTCCTGTGACAGCATTACACCACCCGTTTCCACTACAGTGGTTGCGGATGGTCACATGACTGCACTGGCTGTCAAAACATGGGGTTGAGGGCCGTACACTGCAATCAGCAAACTGCCAGCTTATCTATATTGATTCTATATAGTCCAAATGAACTATTTTTTTGTATTTTTTTTAGTATCTGTAGAGTCATTGGATTGTTTATTAGATGTTTTAGACAAACAGTAAATACATACTATAACAAAGAATAATCCATAAAATCATAAGTGTTGCTCATTCATTTCTGCTCCATTTAACATTACATTCATAGATACTTAATTCAATACAATGGGCCATATGCAATTACATTTTCCACCTAATTTTTTCATAGGCGACATTTTCACAACTTGTAAATAAAATGTTTTCAGGCCACCGGCAAGCAATACAAAAATACTCAGTGTAATTGTTGATAGTACTTTTTCACCTACCTTATTGGTACTTTTTCAGCTAAGGGGGTGATGAAATGTTATTTTAAACAGAAGATGGAAAAGTATCTCCTAGGAGAAAACATTATTTGCATATGGGCCATTAATGCCTTTTATTCAAATAACTTTTTCTCCTAAGACTTAGGGGAAAAAAGGTAAATTGAACATATCAAGTTCTCTTATTGTTTAGAAAAGGAAAAATCGGCACTGTAGGGTGGTATTCAGAAATCTCACTCCCTCATATAGCAATAGTGCAATAGGAGAAATAGTCACCAATTCACATCACTGTATAATAACATTATATTGGGCCCAGTTTTGAAGACTCATCGTGTTTCGTGAATCCATATTCATTCACTTCATCGGGAAAAAATAACTGTCCTGGCCTATAAATTGTAAGAGGAGCTGAATATGTCAATTCGTTATGTCACATTAAAGTGACCTTAGAATCCCAGGATCCATAATAACAGGTTTGCATTTAATCTCACAATCCATAGAAGATAAGGATGGAATAGATTCTCCGTCTGTAATCAGCTTGTTGGTCTAGGAAGAATGGCGCCGGGCCGCCAAAAATCTATCCTTTCCTTATCTTCTTTAGGTTGTGAGAGTAAATGGTTACATAGCTATGTGATGTGACATACTGCTGATGTTTCTTGCACAGGCTTGGAAAGATCACAAAATCATAATACTGCTGTTGTTTTTGTCACATTTGCACTGAATTGTCACATCGTGTGACATCATCATAATGCTGCCAAGTTTGGTTACATTAACTCTGGGTGACTATGTGGTATCAATCGTAATGCTGTTTTTTTTTTTTTGGGTTATAATGAGTGGTCAAGTGTCATAATACTGTTTTTGCAGTTAAACTGGGTCTGAATGTGCATGTGACACCATAGTGTTGCTGCTTTGTGTTTATATTGGATTAGAAAAGATCTCGATATCAAAACCTTGCTAGTTTTCTTTGTTGTTGTTTTTTTGTTAGTATGGCCAGATTCAAATTACTTTTTCATCTATGTTTTCTCCCAGGAGAAGTGACATTTTCATCTTCTGTTTAAGATAACATTTCAGTACTTTTCAGTACAAGTGAAAAAGTACCAAAAAGTAGCTGATACAGTATTGTCAAAATTGTTCTCAGTATCTTCTTGCTTGTTGGTGGTTTAAAAGGCATTCTATTGATAAGATGTATAAATATCACCTAGGAGAAAAATTGAATTGGTTCAGGCCCTGTGTGCCCTTTCGAATACCAATCTGTACCTGGGAGGGATAGAGAGCTAGCGGGCCTAAAGTTGTCTATATAGTCTTCAGGGTGCCTAAAAACAAAACAATATATTCTGGTGTTGTAGAATGGGATTGTTGGATGCTCTTAAAGAGAGTCTCAAGCCAATTAAATTACCTCTTTTTCTTGTACAGTGAATTTAAGCAGTAAGATCAAAGCTTATTCACCGCATTCCCGTGGCAGAATGAGGTATTTATCCCCCCGAAATCCCCGAATTTATCCCCGAAATCCACCGATCTCCACCACTCCCCGCCCCTCTCAGTCTTCTTTCACTGAGAGGGGCGAGGAGAGGCGGAGATGGGAGGAGATTGACTGGACTGGAGGCCGAGCCACTGCAAACAGCTCTGCCTCTACCGGGCAGCAAAATCTGCAACCTAAAAAGTCAAGGAATTTTACCCCAGGGATTTCAGGGGGGGGGGGGGGGCGATAAATACATTGTTCTGCCGTGGGGATATGGTGAATTAGTTTTGATCTTAATGCTTAAAGAGACACTGAAGTGAAAAAAAAAATGATGATATTATGATTTGTATGCGTAGTACAGCTAAGAAAAAAACCATTAAGATCAGATACATCAGTCTAATTGTTTCCAGTACAGGAAGAGTTGAGAAACTCCAGTTGTTATCTCTATGCAAAAAAGCTATTAAGCTCTCGACTAACTTGGTCGTGGAGAGGGCTGTTATCTGACTTTTATTATCTCAACTGTAATTGAACTGTTTACTTTTCCTCTGGCAGAGGAGATGTCATTACTTCACAGACTGCTCTGAAAGACTCATTTTAAATGCTGAGTGTTGTGTAATCTGCACATATTATAGGATGATGCAATGTTAGAAAAAACACTATATACCTGAAAATAAAAGTATGAGAATATTTTCTTTGCTGCTAATCTTCTAGTAATTATTCATAGTACACAACCAATTCATTATATCATATTTTTTTTTCGCTTCAGTGTCTCTTTAAGTTAACTGCACAAGAAAAATAAGTAATTTAATTGGCTTCAAACTCTCTTTAAGCAAGTGTTGAATTTAAAAACTGGAATGTGAAATTTTCAGGATATGACTCATCTTCCTTGAACTCATCATTTTAAAAAAAAAGAAGATGGTGGTCTTTTCTACCATGACCTTCACCATTTTGCCGCTCCCCCAACTGACCATCTTCAGCGCCACCTTGCTGCTCCAACCTTCTCCATTTTCAGCTCTACCAACTGATCCACTTCTGTCCACCTTTCCGCTCCAACCTTCTCCATTACAGCTCCTCCACCTTACCCTCTTCGGCTTTACCATGTGGCTTTGGATATTCTCAATTTCTAGTTCCTCCAAATGACCCTCTTTAGCTCCACCATGTTGATCCAACCTTCTCCATTTATAACTTCTCCATCTGACACTTTTGTCCACTTTGCTGCTCCAACCGTCTCTATTTACAGCTCTTCCAAGTGACCCTCTTTAGCTCCACCTTGCTTCCCTGACCTTCTCCATTGCAAGTAGATAAAAACAGGGAACACCAAGAGCCCCAATAGTGTAATACGTACTGGATAAGGTGGCAATAAATTCGTATTGCTAGTTACTCACAAGTCAGGGTCACCAGCAGGCAACCACTGTAAAGGCAGGTGGGGAGATCAAGCGATCTGCACAAGGATTCAAGTTAAGCACAGAGGTGCTGAATCCTTGTGCAGATTGCTTGATACTCCTCCCTGTATTGCCTGATGAAGCGGGATTGAGCCTGCGAAACGCGTTGCAAAAAATCTTGGGGGGAGTTTCTAATAAATGTGTTTGTCTGAATCGCAGTCGTTGTCGTGTCTGCTTGAGGGAGGTAAGACCACCACTTCCTCCTTCATTTTTTCCATTTGAGTTGGTTTTTAAGCTCATTTAATCTAATTTTATACTTTTGGTGCCTCTGTTCATTGTATACATTCTCCATTGCAAGGCACTCCACTGATCTTCTTCAGCTCTGATCCTTTCCAGTTGCAGCTGCTTTTACCAGTATTGCAATCCCTACTTCTTCTCTAGCATGAATCTTCAGCACCTTCAGTGGTGCTAGTGGCTCTGGACTTTGTTCCACCACTGATGTGTTCTTCTGTGGGGAAAATCCACTATAATACTTTTGCAGAATGATGAATATAATTAAAAATAAATGATGCTATGCATGCTTGTATGCCACCAGAATAAAGCCTCCTACAGGAACCTTTGTTTTAAACATGGTCATTGATTTTGCCTACTTCTCCTTTATTCCTTTGATTTATGGTGAAAAAAGGTCTCTCTTAATTCATTAAGTTCCTACATCATCTACACCCTACTATTCCAAGGACTTGATTTCTGCAAATGCCACTTGAGCTGAAAGCTAAGATAGCTGCTGCTTAAGTGGGGTGGCTGGAATGGAAATAAAAGAGGAAGGCTGCAGCGTATATAAGGCCAGGTTGCAAATGGAAAAGTAGGATTGCAAATGGTGGCTGCACATGAAGTGTGGCGCTACTACCAGTGAGGAGGCATTACTCGTATTTGGAAGGAGGGCTTATTGCACAAGACGGAAGGGTCTACATATGGAGGTTGTGTATAGAAAAGTATAAAACAATAAATGTGTGTGTGTGCGGTGGTGGAGAGGGGGAGAGGGGCTGCTGTACATCAGAGGCATAGCTCGGGGAGGGCAAAGGGGGGGGGGGGCATACACCTACAGGTTAGGATCTATGAGGGCGCTTAGCATGGGCGCCGCACCCCCAAGTGCATGACAAGTGACACAGTGACTCTCTCCCTCCCTCTGCAGAGGAGTGCGGATGTTAGTAACAGCAGAAGAGTCACCGGCTACAACGTCTCAGCAATGATGTCATCTCTCCTCTGCAATGTGCCCAGCATCCTTAAGGGGAGGCACATATGGCAGTCTATAGCGGGACACATCTGGCCATCTAAATGAGGGGGCACATCTAGCTATGTAATGTGGGAGGGGCACATCTGGCTATCTAAAAAGCATTTGTATATTTGGCTCCACCCACGACCACACCCACGTTCTAATGCATGGGCACATCCATTTTTGGTGCCCAAAAGCTGTTTTTTTCCCCAGGTGCTGAAAACCCTAGCTATGCCTCCGCTGTACAAAGAACAGAGAGACGCACAAGGAAAAGCCGAGATTGCACCCAGGAAGCCTCATAATAGTTTTCACCTGTTCAAAGTCACAGAATCTGGGGCTTTTATTTAAGAACCAAGTTGTCACCCTGTCCGAAAAAGTACATTTGTGCCACTGGCGATGGATCAGGTTTAGGAAAAAGGAAATATTTAAAAAAAGCCCAATGTGTTTGTATCCGGGACACACATCTGGCTCTCCTGTCCTTTGCATAATGTCAGGTTACAGAGCGCTCAACAAATAAATGCCTCCGGATGATGAAGTGTTGGTAGCGGAGAGTCCAGCCGGCCTCAATGTAGATTGTCTGTCAGGACAGGAATTAATATTGATCGATGTTGTCTCCCTCCCGAACATCCAGCAACCTTGCCCAATTCAGCCACAGTGACCAGGGCCTTCCACTGGCGTTGCCCATCATACGAATTGACGTTTAATTAAAGATTACAGCGTGCTCCGATGCATTGTTCCACAGTCTATTTCCTAAGCATGGCGTGGAGCAATCCATCATGGCTGACAGGTCGGTGATAGTCTCGCCTTTTGTCAACCTCAAATACAATTCAATCCTGGAATGTTTGTTAAACGTCCAGCCAAATGGGCTTCGCTCAACCTCAAGGCCCCTCGACAAGGTTCAGAACTTTCACGATAGAAGCAAACTGTTCTGGCTGTGTTTCAACTCAGCACTTTACTAGACAGAGCTGAAAATTAAGTTGAAGTTAACCAGATATGGCTCAGGGGAAAGGAAAGGATGGAATACTCTTGAGGGTAGTAGTTGTTCAGCTTTAATCAATTGTGTAGTATTTTGTATTTGTTTTTTTAATCATTTTTTTATTTTATTTTAATGATGACAAAATATTAAAAAGATTAGCTAACTAGCCGTATGAAGAAAGAACGATTAAAGCATAACTACAGTTGCAAGAGACTGGATAGTGGAATGGTTAAGTGCTGCCTCTGATACAGGAGACCAGGGTTTGAATCACAGCTCTTCAGTAAGCCTGCGCCTATGCAATGAGGAGACCTTGGGCAATACTCCCTAACACCGCTATTGCCTATATAGCGTGTCCTAGTGGCTACATCTCTAGCGCTTTGAGTCTGCCAGGAGAAAAGCACAATATATATGTTCTGCGTCTTGTGTTTTGGAATAGGAAGGAACAAGGACTTCTGCTCATCTATTTTTGTTGTCTTTGTCCCTGTTGTTTAGAAATTCTTTAACTTCCTGTCTCTGTGACACCATGGGGTTGAATCAGAGCCTAAAGTGTCACCAGCAAATTAAATGTGTGAGCAATAAAACCTGACAAAGTTTTTACCTCTTTTCACTCCAAGTTATGCTTTCTAATTGTGCTGCCTCTATTGAAGTGGAAGAGGTTTATCCACTTCCTGTACTGGAAGTTTCTCCAATGGGGATTTCACAAAAACACAAACTATATTGTAGATTGTCCAAATGATGGAGTTATTATGGAAAAATGTTAGCTAGAGACGTACTATAATCCTTAATTGCTAGAAAGCTGCTCGTGTAGTGACAGATCACAGACAAATCACTCCAGCCCCCAGCCTGTGTTTCACTACTCTACAAGCAAGGGGAGGGGAAAGAGACGGGAGGTAGAGAAAAACTGTGTGTGTGTATGTTTTGTGTGTATTTTTCCTTATCTTAGTAGCTAAACATTGCTGCAGACTACAGCTTGTAATTTACAGACAAGAAGTTTTGAAGTCTCAATAAATGTTTCTGTCTGTAAAATACAGGTTCTAGTTCATTGGTTTATTTAAAATAAAAACATAAAGCTTTCAGTTTGTAAGCCTTCTTTAGACTATATTCCTGTTGACCTAGAAAATACAATCCGACAATCCGAAGGAGGTAGAGAGATATTTTTCCAAATATAACTGTCATCCAGATACATTAATTACAAGGGATCTTGCAAGGATTGTAAGGTATTTATGGCAAATAGATAAGACCCTTGGTTAACTTAATGCCTGCATAGACTCAGGCTGAGGCTGACATGGAGGTTTTTTTTTTACAGACCCTATCCTGTTCAGTGTGTGCAGCTGGAGCCTGGAAACAGTTACCTGTATTCTACTGAGCGGGGGGGGGGGGGGGGGGTAATCAGGGGGGCACAGTGATTCCCAGAGGGGCCAGTGCCCCAGATTGCCCCACTGTAGCACACCCATGCTTTAGACATAAATGTGTCAGGATCCTAATGTTTGATCATTTATATTTTTTGATTTTTTTTATTGAAAAATGTACATTGTTCTATTTAATTATAAAGGTAGGAATGGATTTTTTGCATATGTGCTGGAATGAAAGATATCAGACCAATTTTACCCCCTTCCATGTAGTATGAGAGCCATACTCTACACAGTCTATTCTATGGAGCTGAACTCCCCATCAGATAAAATCTTTGCAAGATGCTGCACACAAAGATGCCCGTACACACTCAAAAGATCATTATCTGCAAAAGATCTGTTCCTGCAAAAGATCCATTCCTGCAAAATGCATTCATAGTCTATGAGATCTGCAGATCCTCATACACACTTGGTTTAACAGACAATCATCTGCAGATCATCTGCAGATCAGATCCACCAGGATGGATTTTCAGATCTGCAGATGATTGCCAGATATGCAGATGAAGTCTGTTAAACCAAGTGTGTATGAGGCTCTGCAGATCTCATAGACTATGAATGCATTTTGCAGGAATGGATTTTTTGCAGGAACAGATCTTTTGCAGATAATGATCTTTTGAATGTGTACGGGCATCTTTGTGTGCAGCATCTTGCAAAGATTTTATCTGATGGGGAGTGCAGCTCCATAGAATAGACTGTGCAGAGTATGGCTCTCATACTACATGGAAGGGGGTAAAATTGGTCTGTGATCTTGCATTTTCCAAAGACTTTTATCTCAAGTGTGTATGAAGCATAAGGGTTTTGCTCTGTCAGAGCTATCATAATCCAGACAATGAAAATTTATATGACCTTATTGCTGTGTAGGTCAGTTGAGTTCCAGGTCAGCACAGACTAGTTCTGACTTATATTACTGTGAGCACTCTCCAAAATGAAAGCTTGTGTTTTTATACTATGATAATAAACTTGGCTACAGTATGCTTTTGACGCTCCCTCTGGTCAAACCGCATCTGATCTGGCTAGCTGCCTTTATTAAAGATCTATGATGTGGTTTCTGGTGTGTCTCAGGTTACAGAGTGGTTTTAAAAACATGCTAAGGAACTAGGTCTAGTTTTTAAGTAACCCCTTCGCCATGATCAGGCGAAGCTATAAAAATACTAACAATAACAAAAGTAACTAAATAAACAGAAGAAATAACGTTACAATAAAACCAATCAGTTTTTTTTTGTATTATGATTTAAAATATCGTGCAATTTACACTTTATGTGATCACTCCCATTTTATAAAATCACAAAGTCACCCAGATTATCTTACAGGATGATTATTTTTCAGGAGGTCCTGGTCGGTTTCCCTCAGCCACACCACATGGAAAGTCTGCAGATGGCAGGAATCCCGGAACCAACTTTCCAAGGTCCCACCTGTCCGATGCTGTGTCAAAGTCCAAAACCGGTGGAGGTGGAGGCAGTGTCGGCGGCAGACAAAGCTTGGTGGGCCAAATCATTCCGATCTATGGATTTGGAATATTGTTATACATCTTGTATATTCTCTTCAAGGTAAAAAAAAAAAGAAAAACATTTGAGAAATGTTCAACTTTTTAAAATAAAAAAAAAATCTTCATTATAATAATATCTAATCAATATACTTTCCTGTTATGAATTGTTCAGCTTTCCTCAAAAGGAAAAAGTCCAAAACTTGAGCCCAAGAGTGTTCCAATCGGCAATGGAAATCTCAAGAGGAAAATCAGTAAGTCTCCAATGTTAAGTTTTCATTTTTATCATTCAGTCAGAGACTATAAAGAATGAATTCATCAGGAAAAATGTCTGTTTTGTAGTGTGGCTGCAGCTTGATCTGCTCACGTTTGTTGGTGAAGAAAGAGTTTGTTAGTAAAAATATGTCATTGGCAATGAAATCTGCAAATGAGTTCCCATCACGGTTTATGGTATGAATCGTAAAGCAGACGGAAATGGGGAAATAAAAGAGAAAGTATTTAATAAAGCGGCTACAGATGTAATTATATCCTTTATGATTTCTCTCCGCTTTCTAACAAGGGTGCATCTATCCTGAAATTTAGGCTGTGCTAAACTAGGCAGTCAGTCAGTGTCTCCAAAATCATCTAAATGTTTACATTTTGCATTTATCTGGCAACTGAAGCTCTTTCGTTTAAACTACGCTGCATCAGGCTTAGGCTGCCACAAGTGCGGCGTAGTTTTTAACTATTGGTGGTCCTGAACCAGTTAAAACACAGGTTTTTTTTTTTTTTACTTAGCTTTAGAAGTGGTTTTTATTGCTCTCATCTGAAATGCAATACTTTATTTCCTGTTGTGGCTGGAAATTAGTCTGTTTCTCCCAACTAGGAATGCTCAATAAGATGCAAATAATTGAGTTAATACAGGATTATGCAAATTCTTTATGCAAATGTATGTCCCTTGAAAATGGACCAATCGAATTAAACCTTGTTGGGATTTGATTGGTCCATTTTCAAGCTGCATACATTTGTATACACCATTTACATAATCCTGTTTCAACTCTGAATGATTTAAATCTCATTGACCATCCCTACTTTCCACAATGAACAAGTAGTCAGTACAAAGTGGCACGCCATTACTGGGGGTATATTGGGTGCATAACCAAGGTAGTAAGCCAGACTACCAAACGTCACATATACCAAGTCCAAAGTAGGTTAGCACACCAGTGGAGCAAATAAATTTGCTTATTTTATTCCATCAATTAGTCCACACTGCTAGCTGACAATTGTTTTGGGGGCACCGAGGGGTCCCCTTTGTCAAAGCACAGAAGTAGACAGTAACTGTGCTTTGATAAAGGGGACCCATTGGGGCCTGAAACAATTGTCAGCTGGCAGAGTGGATTAATTGATGGAATAAAACAAGCAACTTGATCTTCTCCTCTGGTGTGCTAGCCTACTTTGGACTTGCTACTCCCAACAATGGTCTGCCTCTCCCAACAAAGTCCAAGGTCGGTTAGCACACCAAAGTAGATTTGCAGGACTATTTATTCCTTAATGCAGGGCAACACATCGTTTGACTATTGTTTTGGGGCCACAAAGGACCCCCTTTATCAAAGAGTGCAGACATAGGTCATATGCCTGCACCTTCTGATGAAGGGGATCCTCCGTGGCCCTGAACATTTGTCAAACGCTATGTTGACCTGCAAATCTACTTTGATGTGCTAACCGACCTTGGACATTGCTACTTGTAATAGGTGTTTTGCTTTGTACCTTGGTTATGCACTTAACCCGCATACGGTTTCCATGTGGCCTGGAGGTGGTCGCACTCTTGTAAAAGTTACACACACTCTGAAAACCTGTAAGGTGGCAACATCATCAAGGTTCAGATGTGGATGACACCCCTCCCAAAGGGGGGGAGGGGGTTAAGGCACAAAACAAGGGAAATAGACGCCCAGTGGGAATAAAATAAGTTAACAACAAATAAAACAAAAAAGGAATTGAAGTAAGCCACCTCACCACATTTTATGTTTTATTTGTTTTTAACTTATTTTATTCCCACTGGGCGCATCTTTCCCTTGTCCTGTGTTCTATGTATCTTGTTTGTCAATTAAGTTTGGTAGTTATCTCAGTTGCTTTTTCTCTTCTATAGCCCATACAGGGTCTCTCTGCGCAAAATTGATATACTGTCTCTGCCTGAAGTCTTTATTAATGTTAAACACCAATAATTTGTCATTATCAAAGAATCTTACACAAAGCAACCTCTTGTACAATTAGTAATTCATAATTATTTGTGATTGTGTGTCCAGGAGCTGATTCAGCAAAACAGCCCCAAACCCTAACAATACCACCACCTTGCTTTACAGTTGTTGTTGTTGTTGTTAGTTTTTCTGATGAAATGCTGACATTAATTTTCATCACACATCTTTTGGTACCACGGCTCTATTGTCACCTCATTTTCCAGGGCACTTTGTCCTCATCTTTTCCTGTGTGTTCTTGTTTCATAAATGATTTTATCACAACACGGGGGCGTAGTGGATAGCATTCTCGCCTTGCAACACTGGGTCCCCAGGGCACCAACTGCACAGAGTTTGTATGTCCTCCCCGTGTCTGCATGGCTTTCCTCCAGGCACTTCGGTTTCCTCCCACATCTCAAAAATATGCAGATAAGTGAATTGGCTTAGTGTACAAAAATGTAAGTTCTACCTTTTAATCTTGTAAAAAAACCTGGAAGGGTGTCCACGCTGCACCCCTTCCTTTTATTTTTATGGCTAGCTGCTCCCAGATTTACATTCATGTTTGCATGCTGGTTTTAGGGCCATACTAAATAGTCGTTAGGGTCCCTTTCAATTGGATGACCTCATCGCGGTGGAAGGGTCTATTGTGAAATCCTTTGCATGAAGATTATTTTGGAAGGGAATATCCTCCAATAGTAGTGTAGCACCTGTATTAGCTATAATGAGCGCAGTTGCGTCTTTAAAAGGCCCTGCAGCTCCACATAGCTACTGGCAGGCAGATGCAGCTTGGTTTAGATGTGCTGCCATTCCTTTCTGTGTACAAAAGTGTAAGTTCTACCTTTTTATTGTGTAAAAAAGTTGATTTGCTTCCCTTTTAATTGGCCCTAGATTATGAAGGACATATGACTATGGTAGGGATTAGAGTGTGAGTCTCTCTGAGGGACAGTTAGTGACTAGACAATGTACTCTGTAAAGCGCTGCAGAAAATGGTGGTGCTATCTAAATACAAAATAATAATAATATCTTCATCAGCAAAGAGCAAATCAAAATAAAGGTTTCATGGATGTGTAAATTAAGAGTAAAAATAAATAGTATAAATACCCAAAATAAATAACAGTTTAAAAGGAGGATAAGTGAAAGACTTACCGGTACCTCCAGAAAAGAAGTGACAGCAAAAAGTCATACATTTATTAAGATGTAATAATGACTGAGTCACAGGAGATAGATAAATAAAGTACCCCCATATCTATATTTCTGTTATGTTATCACCATATTTCTACATTCTACATTAAATTGCCTCCTGCTTGTCTACATCCTGAACTCTTGCACAGGACAGAAGGAAACAGAGAAATGCACCCTGTATGTATTTAGAGAGTTTAGCCTTACTACTTACCCCTCATCTTTGACTAATCACCACTGTAATTTGATCTCTCAGCTGTGTCAGCTCATGAATCTACTCTGCCATGGCACAGCAGCTAATTTGTAAATACAGGATGTTAGGAAATAGACACACTGTAGATTTATTGCAGGATTTGTATCGGCTGTAACAAAGAAATGTTTTTCTTTAAAGGTTATTGTGCTGTTGCTTATCTTTTAGAGCAGAGAAGGAGTTCTGAGTTCAGGTCCTGTGTAGGTCACCCTCAAGAACAGCCCTTTTTTGTTTCATTACTAAATAAAAGTATCCAATTAGTTAAATCATGTTTTGAAATGAATCTTTAAGGCCTTGTTCACATTGGGTTCCGTCAGCGTTTCCGTCCGCGTTTGGCATTTTTTGACTCAATTTTTATTTCCGATTCCCGGCGATTATCTGCGCGCTGTTTTTTTTTTTTTTTGTGAACCGCTTGTCTAAGCGGTTTTGCCAAGCGATTGCGTTTTTACACTTCCTGACGTCGGTCAGGAAGTGAAGTCTTTGATCTGGAAAATAATAAATACAATGTATTTATTCTTAAAAATGCGAACGCAATCGCTGCACAAAGCAATTTTGTGAGCATTTGTGTTTTCCTATACCTCCATTGAGGCAAAATCGCCTCAAAAATGGCTCATGCAGCGCTTTTCTGAGCGGAACGCGGACGGAAAGCTCCAATCTGAACTACACCATAGAGAAGAATGGTATAGCCGCTTTCAGGGCGTTTTAGAAAAAAACATACATTCAAGCTTACATTTGGCCAAAAACGCCTCTAGTGTGATGAAGCCCTCAGGCCTCATTCACAGTGGGACATTGCGTTGTAATGCAGCATTAAAGTCACAACACAGCATTACAACACAATAAAAAGGTGGTAACGCAGATTAATGCTGCATTACCGTTGCATACAGTAGTTACAGGACAGCTTTCACAGCGGGAAACATGGCAGCGCTTTCAAACAAAACTTATACCTGAATGATTCATCTGCATTGATGTGCAGAGCCCCACCGGACTGCATTACACACTACACAGTACAGCATACAGGCAATGAAAAGTATGCTTTCCTGTATCTGGTAACGTGTGCGTTTAGTGGTAACACACTGCAAGCAGTGCATTATAATAACGAGATTGTAGGCCTTTGGCAGGGCCCTCTCCCCTTGTGTATCATACTTGACTGTGTGCACTTTACCCAGAATTTGGAACTGGTAATGTTTACCACTACCACTCCAGTTTATGATCTGGCATTGTACTATTATCTGCATTGTGTTGTGTATCTTATTGCTATTACCTGTATTGTTGTATCTATTGTCTATTACCTGTATTGTTCTGTCACCCGTTATCATTGTCTGTAATCCTATTTATTGTACAGCGCTGCGTAATATGTTGGCGCTATATAAATCCAATAAATGATAATAATAATACACGTCACAATGCAACGCTAACGCTGCACTGTGATCGTCGCATAGGATTAGCATTGCAGAGAGGTAAGCTGCGTTATAAGACTTTATAACTCAGCTCTGCAACGTCCCACTGTGAATGCAACCTTTATAACATTTTCTTGCATTTATGCTAAACTTTGCAAAAATGTCTACCTTGCTGTCAGTTACAATGGCCTCAATTCACTAAGATCACGCTGGAGATAATAAGGCAAGAGAAAACTTATCTTAACTCTTCATTCCTTAAGTTACCTCCTCTGTAGTTATTTTCACATGCAGTTAATTAACAGCCTGTCTTTAACTCTGGAGTTATTTTAAGGATTGAAGAGTTAACTTAAAGACAGAAGAGTTAACTTTAGGTTTGCCTGAGGTAAAATGTTTCCTGAATACTACATGCCTTATCACCATGGTAACAACTCTAGAAGAGTTATTAAAGACAGGAGATAATCTTAGTGAATTGAGGCCATTTTACAGAAAGAGGACAGAATTTAATACTTACAGTAATATTGCCATTTTTTAATTAAATGTTTTAAAAGGATTATTTTAATATTTTCATCTTTGTTTCTTTCTACATACGTTACGGATATTTTTGTCTACACAACAGACCTGAATTTAGATTAGGAAGAATGTTTAATCTCCGCAATTCAGTTTCATATTTAAAAAAAAAAAAAAGACTAAAAGAAAATGTCCTATCTGTGGTTTGATGATGATTTGCACACACTGGCAATAATAAAACTGTTTTTTTTATTTCTTTTTATCGGGTTCTAAACACAGAGAAATTCGGAGGTAATCTGACACCGGGTTTATGTAGCAAAATAAGAAAATTGCAAATCCTAATTGAAATCTTCGGGCCATTTCCATTGATAAATCTGAAGCTCGTTTACACGCTTCTGTTTCGGTTTTACTTTTTTTGCCAAAGACGATGATAAATAGAGTATTGTATCTTCTGGCAGATTATTCTCTGTTTATCACTGAGGTTTTTTTTTTCCCTTTCTTGTAGCGGACTACGAGCTCAGCCAATTGCAAGATAAACTTCGAGAGACAGAGGAAGCCATGGAAAAAATTATCTCGCGTCTAGGACCCAACTGCGAGCGGTACGGCCGTGCTTAATGAAACCTATAAATCAATATCTTTTGGGTAATGCATAAAATAAACACAATATTAAACTCTCATTTTGCTGGAGCCGCGAGACGCCGCATTATATCACCAAGGTGGATTTTTAATATTCAGGATTATTAAAAAATAACAGAGGAGCACATGTGTGTAGTCTCCTCTAATATACTGCGCATCAAGCCAGCCGAGGAATGGGGATTTTACTCAGATTTCTGTACAACGAAATTAAATATTTATTAGAATTTTTAAATGGTTTTAAATGAAATTTATACGTGGAGTGAGCACCTTTTATGACACCAGAAACTTTTCTGCACTGAGTTTTTTTATTGTATATTGTGTTTGTTTGAGGCCTGGAACCCACTACAAATCGTAAAGCGATATCGCCATCACTAGTGTTTTTAATTAGCGTTTTGTAAGCGATTTCATGAGAGCTTTTTGCTAGCAATTGTGATAGCGATTTGCAGTTACCGATTTTAATTCTGATTGGTACTTTTTAATATAATTTTTTTTACAGTTTGCAGTAGTTTAAAATCACATACAAATCGCTATGAGCGATTTGCCAGCGCTTATATAATTTATATTGAAGCGCAAAGGCTCCCACAATGCTGCATGTCCTGCGATGGCGATTTTGGTAATCACAATCGCTACTGTGGAACTTGTTACATTTATTTACATTGGCAAAGCATATAGGGAAATCGCTAGCGATTTAAAGTGCTCCCTAAATGCTCAAAAAAGCGCACTAGTGGGTTTCAGCAGGGCCGGTTCTGTCATGAAGCAAGGTGAAACAATTGCATCAGGCTCCGTGATTACAGGGGCAGCATGTTTGTACTGTGTGTTGACACTTACAGCATGCAGTCAGAGTAGGAGGAGAAGTGAGGGCAGAGGGAGGTGAAGAGGTCATCATTGGGGAAAAGCAGCTTGTTGTGCTGTGTGAGGAGTTTGACAGTGAGAGAGCAGGGGGGAGGCAGGAGAGCAGCAGTGTTTCATTTGAATTAAACTAATCAGAGTAAATTGTCGGTTGCTGTGGGATCATTCCAAATCAGCAAGGGGGGGGAGGGGGCACATCCTTACAAGTTTTTCTCAGGCAGCAAAAAGTCTAGGACCGGCCCTCGGTTCCAGCCCTGAGGCTGGGGAGATACACCTCCCGATAATGGTTTGTTTTGCCTCACTGAGATGTCAGTGGTGAGATCTCTGCCACATTGCGTTCCGCAGCTTTGCACGTCTGCTTGATCATGGAGTAGGAGCCTCTCTGAGGGACAGTTAGTGACAAGACAATATACTGTATACTCTAAATAGCGTCATCATTTTCTGCAGCATTGTACAAATACTAAATAATAATAACCTAATCAGCAAAGAGCATAATAAAGGTTTAAAGGATGTGTAAATTAAAGTGGACCCAAACTAAAAATACAAGATTTCAGAAATAAAATCTATTTTCTAAATTATAATAATAAATAGCAGCCTTTTTGTCAGCTGCATGAAGACAAATATAAAATATTTTACATTTATTGAAGGAACCCCTCCCTTCCTTTCATATTGCCGGGACAGAATCCGGCAGACTGGTGGAGTAGGAGGTGTCCAGCAAAGGAGGAATTGCTAATGGCTGTTACCTGTATAACCCTAGTTATGCAAAGAGGAGGGTGAAAAGCATGCACTGAAATGCTCGTAGGCTTGAAGGAGTGTTTATTTATCTTTGTATGTGTCAGAGTGGTGCAACTAAATATTTTGAATTAAAAAAAATGTTTGGTTTGGGTCCGCTTTAAGAGTAATACTATCTCTCTTTAGTTTAGGGACTAGGGCAGCTTCCGGTTGGGTGAAGATGCAGGGTGGGAGGTCTTTTGGGTTCTCTTGGGGGAGGGAGGCGGGTTCCGGTCACCAGATTTGATATATTGTCTCCATGGACATGATAATGTTCAAACACTATACTCTTCTCACTGTTACCAATCTACTAAATGGCACCTAAACGTGAACAGATTGATTGTATACTTTGGAACACCAGGGGTCTCTCAATTCCTCTTTTAAGGGCCCGTTTCCACTATTGCGGTGCGGAATCGCCGGTAATTCACCGTGGATGAAATCGCATGCGGATGTGATTCCGCATGCGTATTTTGGCGCGATTTCGCATGCGATTTTTTGCATAGGTTAGGGTACATGCGATTTTAACCATGTCACTGCCTGTGTTAATTTACTTTAGTTTATATGCGAAATCGCACGCGCAATCGCAGGAAAATACGCATGCGATTTCCCTATTGATTGCATTGCATGCGATTCGCATAGCGGTGTGCGGGGAGCGAATTCTGATGGCTCTGCCATGCAGATTTTCACCGCACACAAAAACGCTCAGCCATACGGACAAGTGGAATCAGGCCCATCCACTTGTATTGGCTATGCAAATCCGCATGCAGACAACGCATGCGGATTCGCGATAGTGGAAACGGGCCCTAAGGGGTCATTGGTATTCAACTATATCATAAAATACTCACTACATATAGTCATTCTTTTAGAGACCCATCTCCAAGGTGGTAAAATCCTTACGCTTAACCTTGGGTTGGACATTACTATAACTCCACTTTCTCATTATACTCTAGAGGGGTAAGCATCCTAATCCGAAAAAATATCCCATTTCAACTTTTGGACCTGAAAATCGATGGATCGGGCAGATACGTTTTAATGCACGGAAAATTTCATGAAACCAAACTAGTACTAATAGGTCTATATAATCCTCTTCCAGTAATAATAAATAGTAAAAATGCCAAAAATAAACAACAGTATAAAAGGAGGGTAAGTGGAAGACTTACCTCCAAAAACAAGTGACAACAATAAGTCATAAATTGTGATGGACATATGGCTATGGTAATGATTACATCTATGATCAAGCAGGTGTGCAGAGCTGGGAACTCAATGTGGCAGAGATCTCACCGCTGCCACTAAGGACTCCTCTTCCTCCTGTTGGATGTTTTTCATTTATTCGGGGACATAGTGTTGAGATCTCTGTGTTCCCACATTCCCAGCCCTGCCCACTATCCCTGCTAATTTCTCAGGGAGGGATCACATTTGTGTCTGCAGGAACCGCAGATGAATCCTCGCATTTGTGCGTTTTCTGCGACTGAACACAGGCATTTCTTTTTTATACTAACCAGTGAATTTCAATGAGGAATTACATGCTTAGGCCTTGATTCACTAAGACAAATAGCATGCCTTATCAAAGTTAGCATGCCTTATCAAAGTTAGCACGCCTTATCAGAGTAGCACAGCGATCTTGCCTGCTATTTGGCAATGACGAGAGCTTCACTTGTCCTGCCCTGAGCCCCTGCGGGTTCGTATCGCTCGCTATGCTACCAGAGTAGTGTCCCTCTTTCTCATCTCAAAAAGTTGGGAGGTATGTCCTTATGTGATGAAGTTTGACACTCCTGGTCTAGGGGTGTTTCTTCGAATCCTGAATTTGAATCTAAACTAAAGTGGACAAAGGTGGGGGAAGGTATGGGGGTCAGATCAGGGGTGTGGGGGGGGCCTAACTCGTCCTCCGTGTTCTGCCCTCGACGTCGCGTTCCGGGACTTATTCTTCCACCTTCACATTCCTGGCTAGCTCTGTGCGACCAGCGGCACTGTTGTAGTGTTGCTTCAGTGTTGAGCTACACAGATGATTAGAAAAGTAGGGGTACGGATACCCCAGTAACTTCTAATGGAGTGACTAAAGAAGTCATTTTAGTTCATTAAAGGGAACATAGAATATAGTTTGAATAGTTTTTATACACAATCAAGGAGCACAGCAGGGCCGGATTTCAGGTAAGGCCACAAGGCCATGGCCTAGGGCACCAAGAATGCAAGGGGCGGGTGTGGGCAGCAGGGTGGCAGTAACAGTTAGCCTGACAAACATTCGTTCTGCTACACAGAGTTTGCACATAATGGTGGGAGCTACAAACAGCCGGATCTGGCACTCTGGGGATGAAGGTAAAGTGAACGGGCAGTTACAATGATCTCTGAGCTGCCTGTCACTCACCAAATGTGCCGCTCGCCAAGGAGCTTACAATCTAATCCCTGCCATCATGTCACTAACTGTTCTCAGAGGATCCTACAATCTAATATTTGCCGTGTTGGAAGGGGGGGGGGGGGAGTTTAGGATGCTGTCAGTCGGGGGCAGCTGGTGATAGTGGGCCTCGGGATGTAAAATGTACAAATCCGGCCCTGTTCAGCGGCCCTGTTCAGGGGGCACCCATGTTACTCACGGGGAGGGGGGGTACTTCTAAACTCACCTTTCGTAAAAACGTGCATACAATATCCAGAAACTGAACAGGGTGTGTTCTCTGTGTTTCAGGCAGGATAACGTCAGTGCGGATGAGGAGCAGCAGCTGCTGCAGAGACTGAAGGAGATCACCAGAGCCATGAAGGAGGGGAAGGTCCTGGATGGAGTCTCCCCGGAGCAGGAGGCAGAGGAGGCGCCTTATATGGAGGGCTGGGAAGGTACCTGCTGTTTGTTCAGCCTATTGGAAAATTGTGCAAACTGGACTAAGGACCCTTCCCCACCTGCGCGGATTGGGAAACACAAGTTTCTGTCAGATTCTTCCCAATGCATTTGTGGTTTCCATTCATTGTAATGCAATGCGTTTTCATATTTTTATCGTCAACCATGCGTTGCAATTTCACCTCGAATCGCAGTGTATGGATGGGGACACGAGTCAGTGCAGTATATGCTCTTCTAATGTCCCTGTTGTCCCTGCAGATCGCATCCCATCACCTCACCGAAATCACGTCTGGAAAACCACAAATGAGGGGAAGGGGCCTAAGAACCTAATGCCATGAAACATAATATTATTGTGGCCATTGAAGCCCTATACATTCACAGTGACCATTTTGTTGCGTTCCCTGTGACAGCAGAAATGCAATGGATCAGGACAGCAGTGTTGCACGTTATGCTTCTGTTGCGTAGGGTACAATGAAGCATACACTCAATGAAAAGTATGCTTCACTCTTACTGTTAGTGCGCTATTTACTGGTAGGGCATGAAGTGCGTTACCATACTGCAACCCGCTATACCGCAACGCTCCCACCACACTGTGAATATCGCAGAGGGGGTACATTGCAGTGGAGTAAGCCATGTTACAAAGTGGCCGTTAGTTACACCGCAACGCACAACTGTGAATGCGGCCTAACAGAACCTGGATGTTTTCTACCCACACAAACTCATGTCACTCAGGATTCACCATCTGTCACATGACTAACATACATCATATATAACATTACTGATCATAACAGTCAATATGAAAAAATGTAATGAATCCTACTGGTGTGGATAGGATTCATTACATTTTTTGTATGATCGCTCCACCAATGTTTATTTTATTTTTTGTCAATATTTATTTGATTATTCTTTGAATAAAATTTCCTTTTTTTAATTTTATTTATTTTACATACCCCCAGGGGCGTAGCTAGAAATGACTGGGCCCCATAGCAAAAAAAAATTATGGGCCCCCCCACGGACTTCGGACCTCCCACCCAAACATTTTGTGGAGAAATCTGATTTCCCCACAAAATGCAACCAGATTGTCGGTAGATTTCCCTACAGTATGCAACCAGATTGTCGGCAGATTTCCCCACAAAATGCACCCAGATTGTCGGCAAATTTCCACACAATATGCAACCAGATTGTTGGCAGATTTCCCCACAAATTGCAACCAGATTGTTGGCAGATTTCCCAATAAAATGCAACCAGATTGGTGGCAGATTTCTCCACAAATTGCAACCAGATTGTCGGCAGATTTCCCAAAAAAATGCAACCACATTGGCAGCAGATTTCCCCACGAATTGCAACCAGATTGTCGGCAGATTTCCACACAATATGGAACCAGATTGTTGGCAGATTTCCACACAATATGCCACCAGATTGTCGGCAGATTTCCACGCAATATGCAACCACATTGTCGGCAGATTTCCACACAATATGGAACCAGATTGTCAGCAGATTTCCACACAATATGCCACCAGATTGTCGGCAGATTTCCACACAATATGCAACCAGATTGTTGGCAGATTTCCACAAAAAATGCAACCAGATTGTTGG
Organism: Hyperolius riggenbachi; assembly: GCF_040937935.1. Lineage (NCBI taxonomy): Eukaryota > Metazoa > Chordata > Amphibia > Anura > Hyperoliidae > Hyperolius > Hyperolius riggenbachi. Next base: position 202,190,894 of record NC_090656.1, read on the forward strand.
CAGATTTCCCAATAAAATGCAACCAGATTGGTGGCAGATTTCTCCACAAATTGCAACCAGATTGTCGGCAGATTCCCCAAAAAAATGCAACCAGATTGGCGGCAGATTTCCCCACGAATTGCAACCAGATTGTCGGCAGATTTCATCACAAAATGCAACCAGATTGTCGGCAGATTTCCCCACAAAATGCAACCAGATTGTCGGCAGATTTCCCCACAGAATGCAACCAGATTGTTGGCAGATTTCCCCACAAAATGCAACCAGATTGTCGGTAGATTTCCCTACAGTATGCAACCAGATTGTCGGCAGATTTCCCCACAAAATGCACCCAGATTGTCGGCAAATTTCCACACAATATGCAACCAGATTGTTGGCAGATTTCCCCACAAATTGCAACCAGATTGTTGGCAGATTTCCCAATAAAATGCAACCAGATTGGTGGCAGATTTCTCCACAAATTGCAACCAGATTGTCGGCAGATTTCCCAAAAAAATGCAACCAGATTGGCAGCAGATTTCCCCACGAATTGCAACCAGATTGTCGGCAGATTTCCACACAATATGGAACCAGATTGTTGGCAGATTTCCACACAATATGCCACCAGATTGTCGGCAGATTTTCACACAATATGCAACCACATTGTCGGCAGATTTCCACACAATATGGAACCAGATTGTCAGCAGATTTCCACACAATATGCCACCAGATTGTCGGCAGATTTCCACACAATATGCAACCAGATTGTTGGCAGATTTCCACAAAAAATGCAACCAGATTGTTGGCAGATTTCCCAATAAAATGCAACCAGATTGGTGGCAGATTTCTCCACAAATTGCAACCAGATTGTCGGCAGATTTCCCAAAAAAATGCAACCAGATTGGCGGCAGATTTCCCCACGAATTGCAACCAGATTGTCGGCAGATTTCATCACAAAATGCAACCAGATTGTCGGCAGATTTCCCCACAAAATGCAACCAGATTGTCGGCAGATTTCCCCACAGAATGCAACCAGATTGTTGGCAGATTTCCCCACAAATTGCAACCAGACAGTCGGCAGATTTCCCAACAAAATGCAACCAGATTGTCGGCAGATTTCCCCAAAAATTGCAACCAGATTGTTGGCAGATTTCTCAACAAGATGCAATCAGATTGTCGCCAGATTTCCCCACAAAATGCAGTATATGTAGCCAGGTCTATAGTGGGCTAACATTAATTAGCTGGAGGGAGGGTGGTTGGGCAGGCTGGCAGTTATTTGCGGTGCAGGCACTGCACTGGGTAGGCAGTTAGGTAGCCGGGTGGGAGGGTAGGCAGATAGGTAGCCGGGTGGGAGGGTAGGCAGATAGGTAGATGGGTGGGCAGTTAGGTAGCTGGGTGGCAGGGTAGGCAGATAGGTAGACGTGTGGGAGGGTAGGCAGATAGGTAGCCAGGTGGGCAGTTAGGTAGCCGGGTGGGAGGGTGGGCAGTTAGGTAGCCCGGTGGGAGGGTAGGCAGTTAGGTAGCCGGGTAGGCAGTTAGGTAGCCGGGTGGGCAGTTAGGTAGCCGGGTGGGAGGGTAGGCAGTTAGGTAGCCGGGTAGCCAGTTTGGCAGCCGGGTGGGAGGGTAGGCAGTTAGGTAGCAGGGTGGGCGGGTGGGCAGATGGGTAGTTTAGTGGGGTAGGGGCCCGACTCCTATCCTCCCTGCCTCACCTTGGGGGCCCCCTCCTATTATTAGCGGTGCGGGAGAGCGGCATATACAGCAGGCTCCGGCAGGGTAATCAGATGCTAGAGGTCCAGCTGCCCCCAGGCTACGGTGTCTCCTCTGTATGTTTGTACACAATGAACAGAGGCGCCAAAAGTATAAGATTAGATTAAATGAGTTTAAAAACCAACTTAAATGGCAAAATTGAAGGAGGAAGTGGTGGTCTTACCTCCCTCAAGCAGACACGACAATGATTGCGATTCAGACAGTCAAACACATTTATTAGGAACTCCAAAAAGAAATGCCACGCGTTTCGCAGGTTCAACCCAGCTTCATCAGGCAATATAGGGAGGAGTATCAAACAATCTGCACAAGGATTCAAATTAAGCGCTTCTGGCGCCAGAGGCGCTTAATTTGAATCCTTGTGCAGATTGTTTGATACTCCTCCCTATATTGCCCGATGAAGCGGGGTTGAACCTGCGAAACGCGTTGCATTTCTTTTTGGAGTTCCTAATAAATGTGTTTGACTGTCTGAATCGCAGTCATTGTCGTGTCTGCTTGAGGGAGGTAAGACCACCACTTCCTCCTTCAATTTTGCCATTTAAGTTGGTTTTAAGCTCATTTAATCTAATCTTATACTTTTGGCGCCTCTGTTCATTATGTACAATTTTGAGTCCACCCTTGGTGGAGGGTTGCTACCCTTTCTTCCTGTCTACAGAGAGCGACTTCTTAATCTTGAGTGGGGTCAGGACAATCTCCCCACCTGCCTTTACAGTGGTTGCCTGCTGGTGACCCTGACTTGTGAGTATCTAGCAATACAAACTTATTGCCACCTTGTCCAGTACGAATTACACTATTGGGGCTCTTGGTGTTCCCTGTTTTTATCTCCTCTGTATGCTGCTCGCAAAGCGAGCAGCATACAGAGGAGACACCGTAGCCCGGGGGCAGCTGGACCTCTAGCATCTGAGCCTGCTGGACCTCCCGCCGGAGCCTGCTCTATATGCCGCCCTCCCTCGCCACTCATAATAGGAGGAGGGGGGCCCCCGAGGTGAGGGGGGGGCGGGACGGCGCGCCGGCATTATTATGATTAGAAAAAAAGTCCTCTCTCAGCTGAGGGCGGCGGGCCCCTTGTGACGTAGGGCTGCCGCGGGCCCTATAGCAACGCTATGGTTGTTATAGCGATTGCTACGCCGCTGCATACCCCCTCCCTCCCCCGTCAGCTTCAGCCTATGACAGCAGATCACCCCAGAGCCTACCAGGGGGACAGCCAATTGGCGTGGAGCGGTCGGCAGGTAGTTAAACTATTTCCCAACCGCTGCTATTCATATCCATGCCTCTGAAAACACCATTTAACAACCAGGGGTGTAGATATGCGTAATTTGTTTATTTATCTTTCCAATCGTGATCACAGGTGCACTCCTGTTCATCACCGTCACCTTCCTGCCGTCCATGATCAGTGAATGGGAACATGTGTTCCAAAAGCTATCACAGCACCTGTAATTAATGAAGCCGGCATCAGCAAGATGCCAGTATTCATTCGGAAAGTGAAAGTAAAGAACATATACACACAACGTCACATAAAAAAGAAAAGTGAAATAATAAGAAAAAGAAAATTACATAAATAGTACCTTAGGGACTTTTTATATATGTATGTCATGAGGGTATTGTAATGAGATAGACTCTTTACAGTCTATGATTACAGGTATATTACTGTTATTTTGGCAAATAACTAAATAATAAAAACATTAAATGGAAAAAATGCACTTTTATTTCCAAATAAAATATTATCGCCATACATTGTACTTAGAACTTAATTGAAATGTTATAATAACTGGAACAAATAGGCAAAAACAATGAGTGGGTTTTAACTGCAGTAGCGCTTTTTATGTTGAAACTATAATGGCTGAAAACTGAGAAATAATGACTTTTTTCTTTTTATTTGCTGTAAAACGTATATAAAATAAAATGGTTCTTAAAAAGTACAGGCCCTAGAAAGCCTAATTTGTGGCAAAACCCCCAAATATATAGATCATTTTGGTGTGATAAGTAGCGATAAAGTTATTGGTGAATGATTGGGAGGAGGGTGGTGTGATGTGAAAATTGCTCTGGTTTTTAATGGGAAAAATCGGTGGTGGGGAAGTGGTTAAAGTTGGTGTACATTCGATTTTGTTTATCTAATCCCTACTAACTAACTCAAAGGAGGGTGTAGCATACGCAAATAAAAAAAATTGCCTAAAAATAATTAGTGACCCAAATATATATGTAAACACCCTTTTTCTAAAATAGGTCCCTATATGTCCCCTAATTTTTTTTTTACCTATTCTGTGTGCCTGTGCCAAACTATGTGCCAAACTGTGCAATGCCAACAGGACTGTACTCAGCGCTGGAACGAGGGTAACAGGAGAGGAACGGGAAGGCTCTATAGGACCCAGAGCCTTCCCCCTCCTTAGGTAAGTATATGATTTTTATTGTAAAAATGATTCAGGTAGGTTTACTTTAATAAAACCTATTTGAAACTAAAAACTATTTGAAACTATATGAAGCTTTTCATCATGCTGCAATGTAAAAAGTAACAAAAAGTATGGGAAAAAGGGCTGTCAAATTTATTCTGAGTATTTTCTTGCTAATGGATTAAAAAGCATTTTATAGATAAAGTGTAAAAATATTACCTAGGAGAAAACTCATGAGAAAAAGTTCCTTAACCTTCTCTTTTGTTTGCTTTATTAACCAGGTTATCCGGAGGAGACCTATCCCATCTTTGACCCCTCTGACTGCAAAAGAAAACGTGACACCATCCTGATAGACAGCTCCATCCTGACACAGCCCACGGCAGAGGAGATCGCTGAGCAGATGGGTTTCGGGGAAGAGGATGAACATTTGTACACAGAGAACGCAGAGGAGATCAGAGACAGCTGTGATATTGAACAAGGTCTTCTTAGTGACCCTGCCTACCATGCTATGGCCCAGCCAGAAGATGATGGTGACGTTGAGGCCTGGTGTGACAGCGACGACGAGGAGGATCCAGCAATTTTGGCAGAAAATGCTGGATTTGGCACAGACAGCGGCAGTGAAGAAGACCTGTGCATGGAGAATTCCACCGCAGAGTGCACCAGGGTTGATGGAACGCCAGGCGCAACCAATGCTCATGTTCAGGACGATGCTGGCACTTTGAGAAAAAGAGGAAAAAAGGGATCAGAGTATTAAATGTGCTCTAAGAGTAAATATTTCCTGCAGTTTACTGCCATCAAGGAGGTGCCATGTGACAGGAAGCTGATTCTTCCATGATGTGAAATCTGGCGGGAAACTTGTGCACTGGTGCTGGAGATGTGGCGAATCTGGCGATGCTTACATGTGCGTTATCCAAGAGAGACTGAGAAACAGTTAAAGACAATTATATTATCGGCCCTTACCTCTCTTGTGTATTCCTTCAACTGCTACTAAAACATTTGCAATTCATGTGTAAGAAAACAACGGCTCAAAGAATATAAAAATGACCTCCTGTAGAGGTGAAATAGATACTGTAAGTTCTAACCACTGAACAACACTGATAAAGCAACACGTAGAGTTTCAAAGGGTTCTATAGCACATCCATAATGACCACAGAAAATACTAATTACCACAAAAATAGTAAAAATAAAATAATATTTTGCAGTCAATGAAATGTGTTCAACCAAACACTGTAATGATAAAACTATTTTTTTAATTGGCTCTTTCAAAATGGTTATCAAAAAGCAGCCATTGAAACAGGACCTCATGTTGTGTATAATTGTACAGTATATAATTACTAATCCTCAGTACGTTAAATGTAAAATTAGTATGCTTTTCAAAAATGAAGAAACGGTAACTGAAGGTCTTACTTTAAAAATAATATCCAAGCCGGCTTCTGTGTGTCTGTATGTGCTTCCCTCCCGCACATGCCCCTCCTGCTATGCCCCGCTCTGATTGGGTGTGGTACTGTCTCCGTCCGCCCCGCATATGCCCACTTCTATCTACCCAACCCTACTGTCATTGGCCACGCCACTGATTGAATGGCGCATGCATGCTGGTGGTTGGCCCTCACATGATGCATCGAGATGCTACGCGCACACCTGCTGTGTACGCAGCCAAATGCGGGCAACCAGCTAGTACACTAATAATTGTGAGCAAAGCAGTCTACTCTTCAGGGAGACAGTAGATACCATTCGTGACATCCACCCAAGTCTATGTTACTTTAAAGGCGCTAACACATGCCAGACTTTTTCAAACTACGGGTTGTCAGACCTGCCCGCTAGGCGGTCATTCTGACGACAGTTGCACGTGAGTACAGGCTGTCGTCAGACTGATTTTGACTGATCCACCGATCTGAGGACAGCCTGTACTCATGTGCAACTGTCATCAGAACGGCCGCCTCACGGGCGGGTCTGCCGACCCGTAGTTTGAAAAAGTCCGGCGTGTGTATGCGCCTTAAAGCACTGTCCTGATAGGATAATGGATACTATCACAGAGCATCTGTGTTTTATTATTAAACTGGGAGATGGGCGGCACACAATTATTTTACTGGAGATGCCTAAATTCTTATACCTCTGTATTTATGTGCCAATTATACAGCATTTTTTGTGGTTGTCATCAGGGATATTGAGCCCCACCAAAATCCCACTCATGCTTTTTCTGCAGCATTTAATTTGCAATTCAGCCAATCCAATGTAATTACTGAAATGTCATTATCTGTCATACACACACTGGCCCATATGCAATTCATTATTTCAATTTAGTTTTCTCCAAGTTGCTATTTTCACACCTCGTCAGTAGAATGCCTTCTAAACCCCCAGCAAGCAAGACTTTATGCAACATAATTTTAATAGTACTTTTTCTACTTCTTTTGGTATGTTTTCAATTGTGAAAGGCTGCAAAGTTATTTTAAAAAGAAAATGAAAAAATATCACCTAGTAGAAAACTAAGGAGAAAAGGTGAAATGCATATGGGCCACTGGCTCTTATTCAATTAACTTTTTCTCCAAATTTTTCTACTGGGAGTTAATTTTTCATCTTCTGTTTAAAGAGACTCCGTAACAAAAATTGCATCCTGTTTTTTATCATCCTACAAGTTCCAAAAGCTATTCTAATGTGTTCTGGCTTACTGCAGCACGTTCTACTATCACAGTCTCTGTAATAAATCAATGTATCTTTCCCCTGTCAGACTTGTCAGCCTGTGTCTGGAAGGCTGCCAAGTTCTTCAGTGTTGTGGTTCTGCTATGCACTCCCCCCTCAGGGGGGAAAGAAACACACAAATGATCTCTTGAGATTCAAAAGGAATGCTGTATACAGCCTGCTTGTGTATGGATGTATTTTCTATGTGTGGACATACTGTACATCAACCTACTTCCTGTTTTGGTGGCCATTTTGTTTGTTTATAAACAAACTTTTAAAAACTGTTTTTAACCACTTTTAATGCGGCTGGGAGCGGCGAAATTGTGACAGAGGGGAATAGGAGATGTCCCCTAACGCACTGGTATGTTTACTTTTGTGCGATTTTAACAATACAGATTCTCTTTAAAGCAACTTTTCAGCACTCTGCAATTAAAAATTACAAAATTACAAAAGTACTGTGGAATTATTCTAAGTATTGTTTGCTTGCTGGTTGCTTAAAGGATACCATAGCAATAACCATGTGTGTGTGTGTGTGTGTGTGTCGGGGGGAGGTGCACATAGGCTTACCGCAACTCCCGTGGCCCGGCTCCTGCCTCCGTTCATCTGTAAGCGGCTATGTTGCAAAACAGTGGTCAGCGAGGTCATTAGAAGGCGCAGTTTGTCTGCGGGAGAAAGCACGCCCTCCCATGGGTAGATGTAGCTGTCGCACAGTCACCAGGTGCCCAAGCGCACATACTGCGGATGCACACATAGTATGTCCGGGTCAGAGGGCACACGCATCGGCTACGTCTTCCCACGGAAGTGCTCACATACTCCAGAACATACTGCGCCTACGCCGACCCCACCAACCACTGCTATGGAACCTAGATGAACGGAGACAGATGCCAGGTTCATGGGAGGTGTGGCAGCCTATGCGCACCTCTACACACACACACACACACACACACGCACGCACGCACGCACGCACACACACACACACGCACAACCACACACACACACACACACACACACACACACACACACACACACACACAACCACACACACACGCACACACACACGCACAACCACACACACACACACACACACACACACACGCACACACACAACCACACAGTACACACACACACACACACACACACACACACACACACACACACAGTACACACACACACACACACACACACACACACACACACACACACACACACACACACACACACACACAGTGCCAATTACCAAATCCATTAAGAGCTAAGGTATCCTTTAAAAGGTATTTTATGAATAAGGTGTGAAAATATAACCTACAGTACAAATCTGAATTGAATAAGGGCTAAAATTACACTTGCATTGTAAGTGGCTCTTCTGTATTGTTGTCGGTGATGTTTAAAAAGCTGACTCATATGCTAATTATTCCCTTGGCTGAGGCAGTTGTTATCGGCCACCTTAGTCAGGCATGTGTATGGGCCTTTAACCAGCAGCTATGGTAATAATTGACATACTTTTCCCTCCATGGGAAAACTACTGTACTGTAATTTGCATAATGTTCTACTACACTAAAAGGCAACAGAGGGGGGACCTTAGACCTGAGAGCACAGGATGATAATGTCATTCATGTGTAGAAAAGAGGTGGGGCAGTGGGTGGAGTCTACAAAATTAGCCAAAAAGCATTAGGATTTTATCATTTATTTATCATTTACACTATTTTTGGCAGGCACATGCTCCATATTATCACATAAGTGTTTGCAGAGCCATTTTTAGGCATAGGCAAGGTAGACAAATGCCTGCAGTGCCACTCACTGGAAGGGGCACTAAAGAACCATGCCAAGAACACTGCTGCTTATGGAATTATAGTTTACAGGTGTTAATTTCATAGCTGAACTATGCTCTGAACAACGGGCAAACATTTCAAAGGGATTGCTATAAAAGCTAGTCCAGTCATTACCTAAAACAACAACTCTGCCTAGCAGAAGAATGGTGATCTGAATACAATAACAGTGAGGCAGTTGCTGTTAATAAGAAAGTTGGCTGGTGGGTTAAACAGATCTGTGTAATGTTCTGCAAGCATGCACTGTTCATAGCAGAATATATAAGGCTTAGGTGCCCATTAGTCTTCTAAACAAATAATGTAATAGTGAATGACAGTGGATGTCTTTGCTAGGGCAGCTCTGTGGCTTGACGCCCTGGGTGTTTGAACGCTCATTAGCTGTATTTTTGCTCTGCAATGCTTTTAGTCTTTAGATGCCACACTCATCCCTTGAAATGTTTCATAATACATTGGATACGCCTGCTATTAAATCACTCATAGGTTTATATATATATGCGTGGAGCGTGTGATTATTCATTATATCTTATGACAATGTCCAATAATCTTTAAAGAAAGTTCACATTTGTCACCTTTTTTGCAACAATTCCTCTTAAAAGGAACCCAGGGTGAGAGACGTATGGAGGCTGTCATATTTATGTCATTTTAAACAATACCAGTGCCTGGCAGTCCTGCTAATCTCTCTTTGGCTGCATTATTGTCTGGATCACACCTGAAACAAGCATGAAGCTAATCTAGTCAGACCTCAGTCAGAGCATCTGATCTGCATGCTTGTTCAGGGTCTATGGCTAAAAGTATTGGAGGGAAGTGGATCAGCAGGACAGACAGGGAATGTGCATGGTTTAAAAATAAATGTCATCCTCCATGTGTCTCTCACCTCGGGTTCCCTTTAAAGGGAACCAGAGACGAAGCACCCTCATGTATTTTACCATATATATCAGTGGGAACGTTAGAGAAAAGACCTACCATGCTTTCTGTTTCATTCTGCACTGCACGGCTTGCTTCTATCAGCCCTGATAAAATCCCTGACTGAGCATTCAGTCTGGCTTTGCTCAGGAATATTTATAGCTCAGTCTGTGTTCTCTCATGTCTTTTCAAGTCCAAGCCTGCCCCCTGCTGGCTCTGCTCAGGAATCATTATAGCTGAGTCATTATAGCAAAGCCAGACTGATGCTGAGCTAGGGATTTTATCAGGGCTGATAAGAAACAAGCTGTGCAGTGCAGAATGAAACAGAAAGCATGGTTGGTGTTTTCTCTAATGTTCCCACTGATCTATATGGTAAATCACCTCAGGGTGCTTCGTCTCTGGTTCACTTTAAGCAAAAGTCTTTGTGACTTCTTGTAATTGGGTCTGCATGGTGACCTGGGAATTGGGTACCAATGTTATGTTTAGTAGCCACTGCTAACATTAGCCTTTGTTTTGCTGGCATCATGTTTCACTGATGTGGTGTAATTTTCTGATCCTAAATAACCTGATGAAGCTGGGGAATGCCGCAGCAAAATGCTTTGTGACTTCTCTATAAACAATAAACCCATTCTATACTAATACCAGCCCCCATTGTTCAGTGGCTCATTAGTATTTACACATTTAGATCCTTGGTATACAAGTGGAAGCGCAGTGGCAGGAATCTCTTTTCTGAACTGAAGAATGCCGGCAGATACATCCTACACCGCCCATCTCCTGTGATCGCTTGAGCATGGCCCCCGGATCTGAAGAGGGACACACTCACTAACTGGCGGTTTCTTCCTCCAAACAGCCCAGGAAGGAATACCAGGTGAGACCTGTCCACCCGCCTAGAGGCTACTTTACGTATACACTGTGAGTGATTTCTCTTTTGTCACCTTCTCGATCCTGAATAGAGGACGCCTCAGCTTCCTGTAATCTAGTGGGGTCGGCTGGATAGTGTACTGGTAAGGCTGTTGCTTTTGATGCAGGGTTTGAGCCTTTGACCAGGATTCAAATCCTGGCTCAAGCCAGTACGTAAAAAAGCAAGGAATCTTTGGGCAAGGCTCCCAAATGATCCTGGTCACTCATTGTGTGCATCCTAAGTGGCTGCAGCCCTAAAGCACTTTGAGTCGGCCAGGAAAAAAGTGCAATATAAATGTTCTGTGTCTTGTCTTGTCTAGTGTTGGGAAATTAGGAATTCCCAGCATGCTCTATTATTTGGGCATGATTTACAGAATTAAAGCATTAAATTATCAGTATCTTAACATAAGTAAAACAGAAATGCATTCTGACCAATTGATACATGATATAAGAATAACAGAGTGTGATATGTACCATATGGCTATAATGATTAATGAACTATAAACACACTAAGCAGAACAACAGAGGGAAAGAGGCGCCCAGGGTTGATAAAACTAGGATACAAACAATATAAAATCAATAATATAGAGGTGGCTTACCTCTCAATTCGACCCGATCAGTGAAAGTAAACAATTACTTGGCAACGCATTTCGTGGGAGCCAACCCACTTCATCAGGCCAATAAAAGTGCTGAAGTTTAAAAGCCTCATAGCGCCTCCGAGCTGAGCTGTTTTTAAACCTAGTTTTTCCACCCTGGGCGCCTCTACCCCTTTGCTGTGCTAGTCATACCTCCCCTTCTCTTAGAAAGGGGGGGGGGGGAATTTTGGGCCTGTTGTGGGTCAACCACTTGCAGGCCGTAATTCTTGTTTCAAAAGTGCAACGGTCCTAGATCCAGCCAGACCTGGAGGCACCCAAGTGAAGATGGGCTAAAGTTCTCCACCTGGTTCATGTGGTTGGTTGCCCCTTTATGCAACCCACCCTTGTGAGTATATTTCCTTTCTTCACCTCTCCTCTCCACAAAATTAGTGACATACTGCGCTCCCGTTGTCTCTGTGTTTTTTCTAAGGTGGTCATCACCACCCAACCTCTTGTCCACACTATGCAGACAGTATACACATGACATCCATAATTACTGCTCACATTTGTTTTGCTATTGACGTGAAGCAGACTTTGATTAGGCAGTGTTGCCCCAAAAGAAGTCAGTGTTCCTAATTTAGGGCTATGATCATTACCACATGTCTCAGGGTGGTGCCACTAGCACCACTAGTGCAGAAAGATGTGCTCCATGGATGCGAGTAGTGTAATCGCATCCCCCCCCCCACTGCTTCCTATTACTGAGGCTGGAAGCACACTAGGCAGTGCAGGAAACCATATATTTCCTGCATTGTGCAGTTTTTAATTTTTCGGTGCATTTGTGGTTTACATTTTTTCTAAATTTTCCCTTTATCCGTGGAGAAAAATACAGTATCATATTTGCAAAAGAAAAAAAAAACATGCATGTAAAAACGCAGTCCTTTTTGTCTCCATTGACATACATTAGGTGTGTTTAATAAGCATTTTTCTAAATCATGCAGCAAGTTGTATGTTTTGAAAAACGCACACTGTAAGGGCTGGTTTCCACTCGGCTGTTTCCGATTTGACCGCGGCTCCCATTCTGCTGTGCAGCTACAGCCCAAATCGCTAAGCTGTGCCATGCATGGCTTATTCAAAGCTATAGGCAAGACCGGTTCTAGACTTTTTACTGCCTGAGGCAAACGTGTAAGGATGCGCCCCCCCTTCTTGATATGGAATGATCACACAGCATAGAACAATTTACTCTGCTTCAAGTAATGATCTCAGATAACATGCTGCAGCTCAACATAATAGCACACTGGCTGGCTGTGAGTCTGTGACAAACTAACTGCTCACCCTCAGCCACTCCATTCCTCCTCAGTCAGGACAGCAGTGCCACCTCCTCCCTTTTGCTGTGCAAGTCAAATGAAACACTGCTGCTCTCCTGCCTTCCACCTCCTCACTCACTGCCAGCCTTCTCACACAGCACAACAAGCTGCTTTTCCCCAATGATGACCTCTTCACCTCACTCTCTCGCTTCTCCTCTTACTCTGGCTGCATGCTGTAAGTGTAAACACAGTACAAACATGCTGCCCCTGTAATCTCTGCTCCTGATGCAATTGTTTCACCTTGCTTCATGAGAAAACTATAGGGCCATAGGGATTCGGGTGCTTTCTGCATCAATCCGCCACTAGGGTGGGGAATGCCATGGCATCAGACCACTGCATGCATTTTATTTATTTAGTAGTGGACCTAAGCCTGTTTAAAAACGGGCTAGGTCTGTCACTGCGCATGCGCCCACCGCACATGCACATTTCCGCCACGCCCGCCTCGCGTGTGCACGACGCGCCTGCCCGTACCGCGCACGCCTGCCTGCCGGCCCTTCCGCCCACCTGACTATGTTGGGTTTTAAACAGGATCTGAACTCAGAACCTCCTCTCTCTTCTAAAAGATAAGCAACAGCATAATAACCTTAAAAGATAGACCTTTCTTTGTTAAAGCCCACAGAACTCCTGCAATAAATCTGCAGTGTGTCTACTTCCTGCTTTCATGTAAGGAGACAAAGGGTTAACATCCTGCGTTTGCTGCCGAGATTCCTGTGCTGGTGCAGCTGAGAGATCTAAGTACAATTGTGATTACTTGCAGCTGAGGGGGAATTAGACAGGCTCTTCACTTTAAAAACAAACAGGGTGGATGAATCTGTCTTTTCATTGTGTCCTGTGCATGAGTTCAGGTCTACTTTAAAGAAAAATCACATTTTACAGTGCAGCTTAATTCTCTACCCACCAGCGCCACCTTGTGTTGTATGTATATTCTTTGTTACTAATTTTTGTGCTCGCATAGGAAATGAAATAAATACACTGACTTCAGTTCCACTTTTGAGGGTGGTAATAACATGACAACATGGAGCTCTGATGAATAACTAAAAATAGTAATATATTTATATTACTAATTAAAAAACAAATACAGGGTGCCCTTCATAGTGTAAACCATACAAAAAAAGGCAATTGTGCTACTGGGCACTTACTAAAATCCAGTGGCTTCTATCTCTGGCAATGATAACTGTAGCCCAGTTATGATATGCAAGACTATCAGTTATATTCTTATTCTTTACTGTAAAAATCAATCCTGACTATCTCTTACTTCCCATACTTGAGCCAAAGTACTAATATTGATCTACACAGCATCACACTAGGTGCTGGCATGGGTGGGTTCGATAGATGTGGACAGGTGGGGAGGACAGCGGGAGCCGGCAGTGGCAGTGTCTGGATGGGATGGAGCTCTCAGCTATACTAAGTATAGCTAGGGCAAAAGCATCTTTAAAATCCCATCCAGGCCTCCCCATTGGTCTATTAACAGACCAAACAAGAATCTGGAGGATTCCGCCACGGCTCCAAACCTCCTCCTGGGCACTGGAGGTGGGGAAGAGCTCCTTGTCTATGGATTTAACATGGGCTCTGGGGAGAGGGGGAGACTTAGCTGCCATTTCCACAAAGAGTTAAAATTAAATAAAATTCAACAATGAGAAAAGTCTAAATTAACTCTAAGTTAACTATAAATATTTCTCTTTAATAAATGTTCCATGCCAATACCCTCGAAAATGTTCCACCTCAATATCCTCAGATACCTTGATTGAAGCTCTCCGCCGGCTACGCACACGATGTTCCCCTGCACAGCTCTCAGCTGTTCTTAGTATAGCTGAGAGCCTGTCCCTGACACTGCCGCCTCTGGCTCCAGGTGTTCTCCCCTCACCCCACAGCTATCCTGCCCATTGGTATATTAAAAGACCAATGGGAATCTGGAAAAAACATTTTCCCACACTCGGAACAAGATGGGATATCTGTGCGAAACATTTTCCCACACTGGGAACAAGATGTGATTTCTGTACACAACTGATTTCTGTGCAAAACATTTTCCCACACTCGGAACAAGAAGGGATTTCAGTACAAAATATTTTCCTACACTGGGAACAAGTTGGGATATCTGTGCAAAACATTTTCCCATACTGGGAACAAGAAGGGATTTCTGTGCAAAACATTTTCACACACTCGGAACAAGATGGGATATCTGTGCAAAACATTTTCCCACACTGGGAACAAGATGGGGTATTTGTGCAAAATATTTTCCCCACACAGGGAACAAGATGGGATTTCTGTGCAAAATATTTTCCCACACTCGGAACAAGATGGGATTTCTGTACAAAATATTTTCCCACACTGGGAACAAGATGGGATAACTGTGCAAAAGATTTTCCCACACTGGGAACAAGATGGGATATTTGTGCAAAATATTTTCCCCACACAGGGAACAAGATGGGATTTCTGTGCAAAATATTTTCCCACACTCGGAACAAGATGGGATATCTGTGCGAAACATTTTCCCACACTGGGAACAAGATGTGATTTCTGTGCAAAACTGATTTCTGTGCTAAACATTTTCCCACACTCGGAACAAGAAGGGATTTCAGTACAAAACATTTTCCTACACTCGGAACAAGATGGGATATCTGTGCAAAACATTTTCCCACACTGGGAACAAGATGGGGTATTTGTGCAAAATATTTTCCCCACACAGGGAACAAGATGGGATTTCTGTGCAAAATATTTTCCCACACTCGGAACAAGATGGGATTTCTGTACAAAATATTTTCCCACACTGGGAACAAGATGGGATATCTGTGCAAAACATTTTCCCATACTGGGAACAAGAAGGGATTTCTGTGCAAAACATTTTCCCATACTGGGAACAAGAAGGGATTTCTGTGCAAAATATTTTCCCACACTCAGAACAAGAAGGGATTTCTGTGCAAAACATTTTACCACACTCAGAACAAGTTGGGACATCTGTGCAAAACATTTTCACACACTGGGAACAAGATGGGATTTCTGTGCAAAATATTTTCCCACACTCAGAACAAGAAGGGATTTCTGTGCAAAATATTTTCCCACACTCAGAACAAGAAGGGATTTCTGTGCAAAACATTTTACCACACTCAGAACAAGTTGGGACATCTGTGCAAAACATTTTCCCATACTGGGAACAAGATGGGATTTCTGTGCAAAACATTTTCCCACACTCGGGACAAGAAGGGATTTCTGTGCAAAACATTTTCCCACATTGGGAACAAGAAGGGATTTCTGTGCAAAATATTTCCCACACTCTGAAAAAATTGTGACTTCAGTGCAAAATATTTTCCCACACTCGGAACAAGATGGGAGCTCTGTGCAAAACATTTTCCCACTCTTGAAACAAGTTGGGACATCTGTGAAAACATTTTCCCACACTCAGAACAAGAAGGGGTTTCTGTGCAAAACATTTTCCCACACTCGGAACAAGATGGGATATCTGTTTAAAACATTTTCCCACACTGGGAACAAGAAGGGATTTCTGTGCAAAATATTTTCCCACATTCGGAACAAGATGGGAGCTCTGTGCAAAACATTTTCCCACACTCAGAACATAAATAGGGATTCTCACCAGGTCACCAGTATAAGATCTCTCATGCATGACAAGATGTGATTTCTGTACAAAACATATCCTCTCAATATCCAACGAACGACTGAGAGGGACACACGTGTCCATCCCTGCCTATACAGAACTGTATGCCAATTTCATTCCCAGCCCTGGACTTGCAATACTAAGTATAGTAAGCCTCAGTGCAATGACATTTTGAATTCTGCTGTAGAATGTCATTTTGCATACTTTAAAAAAAATTCTTTGAAGTATTGAAAATCAATTTTCTCAAAAACTACAAGGTCTTTTTGAAACAATGCTATCCTCTTTTTCCCACAGTTCTCCTTAACATACTATGCAAATTGGGTAATTCTAGCTTTGCTAATAACCGCTAGCTATTCACATCTCCAGAAACAAAAAATGTATTTTGCTCAAATGCTTTTAAAAAATGTTTTTATAAACATTTGGCCCTTGATTTTCCATGCCACTGTCTAGGTTTTGGTTCACTTTAAAGGCAATGGGGCTCACCGCGAACGTTTGGTTGTATATTTAATGAAAAACAAAATCAGAAGTGGTTGATAATCTACTGGATCACATAACAAGTGCAAGTAACATATTCCAAAAGAAAACCTCTTGTGCTCAGAACTTCAGAAGTGACAATGGAGGTGAACTTACTGGACACAGAGTACAGAGTTATCTGAAACAGCTCTGTATAGAACATCAGACAACAGTCCCATACACACCAGAACAGAATGGGGTAGCCAAAAGGAAAAACAGAACACTGACAGAAATGATCAGATGTATGCTGACAGACTCTGGACTTTCTGAAAATGAAGGTGAAGCAGCAATGACAGCAAATTATCTATAAAACAGAATGTACTCTACAAGAACGCCATATGAACAGTGGAATGGGGAAAAACCAAGTATAAAGCAGTGGTGCTCAACAGAGCTCGAATATTCGAGTAGCTCGAATATTCAAGCTCTTTTTCAGCTATTCGAGCTCGGTATTCGAGCTCCGAATAGCTGGAGATATTCGAATGGGCTATTTGAGTGAACTCGAATAGCACATTCACTATTCGCGCTATTCGAGCTAACAGCGCTATTCGAGCTCGAATACCGAGCTCGAATAGCGTCATAGCCCAGATTGATGGCCTCAGAGCCAATCAGAGGGCTCCCAGGCCCTCTGACGGCAGCCAATCACTGAGGGGGACCCTGGCTAGCCCCTACCCTATAAAGAGCGGCCGCCATGTTCGGTTTTTCCGTCCTTGCCTGACTTTGTACAGAGAGAGATCTGCTCCTTTGTGCTTTGGCTTAGCAAGAGCTTTATTGTGGTCATTCACCTAGCGTTTTTGCTCACACACACCTCCTATATACACCTATATTGTTGTTAGTTAGATAGACATTGTATTTTAGTTAGTAGCTTGTGTGTTACTAGAGAGCCAGCTGCTGCAGGCAAGCTTACACAACTTTAGGCCTCAGGGCCTGCCTGTGTGGGCAGCTCAGCTGTTCTCTCCTGTCCTCTGTTAGTTTATTTCTTCTCATCTATACCAGTATTTCTGCTGTCCTTTACTAGCTACTGAGTGATTGTATTTTGTATTGTAGTTATATAACTGTACTAGGACTAACTAGGACACTCACTGTCACTGTTTGTTCATAGCTCCTGCGTGTGACCGTGTGTGTGTGCGTGCACTGTCTGTAGTGTACACACACTCTATTTCCTTCTGATTACTGATTAATTATTGTAATTTCTAGTTGTACTTCCTGACTGTTTCTACTTACTTACTGTACTAGGGACACTCACTCAGTCACTGTTCATAGGCTAGCTCCTGCGTGTGTGTGCGTGTGCGTGCACTCACTGTCTGTAGTGTACACACACTCTATTTCCTTGTGATTACTACTGATTATTGTAATTTCTAGTTGTACTTCCTGACTGTTACTACTTACTTACTGTACTAGGGACACTCACTCAGTCACTGTTCATAGGCTAGCTCCTGCGTGTGTGTGCGCGTGCACTGTCTGTAGTGTACACACACTCTATTTCCTTGTGATTACTACTGATTACTGAATCTGATTAAGTTGCAATTTCTAGTTGTACTTCCTGACTGTTACTACTTACTTACTGTACTAGGGACACTCACTCAGTCACTGTTCATAGGCTAGCTCCTGCGCGTGTGTGCGCGTGCACTGTCTGTAGTGTACACACACTCTATTTCCTTGTGATTACTACTGATTACTGAATCTGATTATTGTAATTTCTAGTTGTACTTCCTGACTGTTACTACTTACTTACTGTACTAGGGACACTCACTCAGTCACTGTTCATAGGCTAGCTCCTGCGCGTGTGTGCACGTGCGTGCACTCACTGTCTGTAGTGTACACACACTCTATTTCCTTGTGATTACAACTGATTATTGTAATTTCTAGTTGTACTTCCTGACTGTTACTACTTACTTACTGTACTAGGGACACTCACTCAGTCACTGTTCATAGGCTAGCTCCTGCGCGTGTGTGCGCGTGCGTGCACTCACTGTCTGTAGTGTACACACACTCTATTTCCTTGTGATTACTACTGATTATTGTAATTTCTAGTTAGTGTACTAGGGGACACACTCACTGTTCACTGTTCACACTTACTGATTACCGATTATTGTATTTTGTATTTGTACTGTACTAATCAGTTAGCGATCTAATCACTTAGTGATTAGTGTCACCTCACCCACCAACCCACTCCATTAAAGTACCCCACTTTTCACCCGCCCTTTTAAAAAACGTTTGTGTTTACGCCCAAAACATCTAAGATGTCTGGAAGTGGCAGCCAGCGCGGTTTGGGCAAGGGGAAGGGCAGCAAGGGAATCAGGAGGAGAGGGAGCAGCATTGTGGCAAGCCGCGGCTGCGCCACCATGCACAGTTCTGCAGCAGCAGCAGCGTCAGTGGCTAACATTCCTCCTATAGCCACTGGCCATGGACGCCTTGGGCGCCGCCCAGCAGGAGCATCTGCAACTCACGCTGCAGAAACACAGCAGCAGCAGCGTGTAGCACCTGCTCCGATTTTCCTCCAGCCGGGTCGGAAACGTCCCATTGAGGAAAAGGATGCAGACACTGTGGTGCAACTGATGACGGAGGATGAGCAGCCCGCCATCAGCTCTGCATCCGAGGCCTCCACCCTCACCACCACCACCACCCCTGTTCGCAGCAGCCGCCCAGCAGGGCCTGGGGAGGAGGCCAGTTCACCGTCACTCGCCGACCTGTCATTCAGCAGTCTTTTGACCCCAGGCATCATGAGTAAATTGTCTGCTGTTGTTGGCGATCTTGAGGAGGAGATGCTGATGGGCACTTTGGGGGAGGAGGGATTGGACAGCAAGACTGTGGCGACAGTCAAGCAGCCCATCCATGCATCAGGAGAGGAGTTTGGGGGGTCATCATCCCAGCAGGACATGTTTCAGGAGGGGGAGGATGATGATGACACGGTGACAGACAAAGACTGGGTGCCACCAGCTCCAGGGGATGTCGTCATCAGCAGCTCTGAGGAGGAGGAGGATGCGCTTGTGGGCCTTGCAAGGAGGCGCATCATTGCAAGCATTGGCAGCAGTAGGCAGGTCCCACAGCCTGCTGGTGTCTCAGGCTCAGCAGCAGCAGCAGCAGCATCTGCCAGTACCACCACCAGCTGCACCCAAGCCCCCGCCCCAACCACCACAGGGAGACAGGCAGCAGCAGCTCCAGGCCGTAGGGGGTTGTTTTTGTCACCAATCTGGCGGTTTTTCACCATGCCCACAGTGTACAGCAAGTACGCCACTTGCAACCACTGTCAGCGGAAGTTGAGCAGAGGTGCAGACCCCTTAAAGTTCAGCACCAGCTCGCTCATCAACCACCTTGCTGTGAAACATTTCCACCAGCATGAGGAGTTCCAGAGGCTGAAGGCATCTGGTGCTGGCAGTGGCACCACACCCATCACTGCACAGCCTTCAGCAGCAGCAGCAACCGCAGCCACCCGCCCTCCTGCTCCTCCAGCAGCACCAGCAGGAGTGCGGAAATGCACTGCTCCTCCCCCCTCTGCAACTCCTGCCGCCGACACTGAGGCCTGTTCTGGCAGCCAGTCCTCAGTGGCCTCCTCTGCTGTGTCTGCTGATTCCCGTGCCAGCAAAAGGCCACGCCAGAGCCTTTTGAGCGAGTCCTTCCAGGGGGTGGTTAGGGCTCTGCCTCCCAGCAGCCGTCGCGTGCGGCAGCTGAACGCCTTGCTGGCACGGGCCATGTGCTCCCAACTCCTGCCGTACACGCTCGTGCAGGAGGGGAGCGACATGCGTGCGTTGCTTGCTTGTGCAGCCCCAGACTGGCAGCTCCCCAGCAGACACTTCTTCGCCCGCAAGGCCATTCCTGCACTGCACCGCTTTGTGATGGCCAATGTGGAGCGAGGGCTGGAGCACGCGGTTGGTGAAAGGGTCCACGTCACCATGGACTCCTGGAGCAGCCGCTTCGGGACAGGCCGCTACCTGTCCTTCACTGTCCACTGGGTCAGCTTGGTGGAAGGGGGTGAGGATGGGAAAGCAGCAGCGGGCACAGCAGCAGCAGCAACACAGTGGGTGGTGCCACCCCGCAGGGTCAGGGGAACTGCAGCAGGTTCCTCCGATCCTCTGCCATCCTCCGGCACACCTGGCCAAACCCCCCGCCTCAGCAGCAGCGTGAAGGCCCGCCACTGCCAAGCGCTGCTGCACTTGGTCAGCCTTGGGAAGACCAAACTGACGGCAACCCATGTGTTGGCCAAACTCCAGGAGCAGGAGAGGATTTGGCTGACCCCCAGAGGCCTCAGAGTCGGAGAGGTGGTGGCCGACAATGGGGCCAATCTGGTTGCCGCAATAGACAGGGGAAACCTGACCCACATCCCCTGTCTTGCCCACGTGCTGAACCTGGTGGTGCAGAAGTTCTTGCGCACCTACCAGGGGATGGGCGAACTGCTGGAAACGGCAAAGAACGTTGTGCGTCACTTCCGGAGCTCGGCTGCAGCCTGTGCGAGCCTGGAAGACGTGCAAAAGGAGCTGGAGCTGCCACGCCATCGGCTGATCCTTGACGTTCCGACTCGCTGGAACTCCACCCTGGCGATGTTGGAGCGTCTGGTTGAACAGAAGCACGCTGTCAACCAGTACCTTGCCCTGGCCACTGTGTCCGCCGCTCAGAGAAGGGACAGGACCAGCAACATCCCGTCCATCGTCCCCGATGATGACTGGAGGCACATGCAGCAGGTGTGCTTAGTGCTGGCTCCCTTTCTGCAGGCCACTAACATGGTGAGCAGGGACCATGCTATGGTCTGCGAGTGGGTGCCCCTGGTTTGTCTGCTGAACAGGGCCCTCGATGCTTTGCTGGAACAGGGAGCGGCAGCCTTGGACCAGCAGGAGCGTCATGCAGCTGCACAGTCCACCTCTGAGGGGGAGGAGGACTTGGTGGAGGTCCCTGACCTTGCTGCTAATGAGGAGGATCAGCACAGTGCAGCTGAGTTGGTGCGGGGGTGGAGAGAGGATGAGGCTGAGGAGGGAGAGGAGGAGGATGAGGACAGCACTGCCGCCGATGTGCCAGCACACGTGGCCCGCCTCTTCCCAATGGCAGCGCACGTGCTGACGTGCCTGCGCAAGGACCCCAGGGTGATCCAGATGAAGCAGAGGGAGGACATCTGGATCAGCATGATGTTGGACCCACGCCTCAAGGGGAAGTTGAGCCAGTTTCTGCCGCCTGCAGGAGGAGACCCAGCGCAACAAATAAGGAGCTTGCAGCAGGCCCTTGTTGAGCGCTTGGAGGAAGCCTTCCCCCAGCCTTCCACCCTCACTGTCCAGCCAGCACAGAGGCAGCAGCAGGTGCCTGCATCCAGCAGCAAGCGCCCCACAGACCTGCTGTCTCTCAGCAACGAGCTCTACAGGACTGTAGAGGCTCCGGCAGCAGTGACTAGAGAGGAGGTGCATGCAGCAGCATCCTCCTCCGGTCACAGCCAGCGCCTGACCCGAATGGTGGCTGACTACATGGGGTCCTACAGCGGGCTTGACAGCGATGCCCCTGTTGATCCCATGGAGTATTGGGTCAAGCGCCTGGAGATCTGAAACGAGCTGGCACAGTACGCCCTGGAAGTGCTGTCCTGTCCCCCTTCCAGCGTGCTGTCCGAGCGCTGCTTCAGTGCAGCTGGTGGCGTGGTCACCGAGAAACGCTCACGTCTGTCTCACAAGTCTGTGGACAGACTGACGTTTCTCAAGATGAACCAGGCGTGGGTGAAAGGTGAGTTCCTGGCCCCTGTTGTCGGCGAGAGGGGGACATGAACTGAAGAACCATCGTTAATGTGCCTTACCACCCTTTACCACCTCCTGGATCCTGCTCACTAAGCCAGCCTGGTTCACTTTGACTATTACGTCGCCTGCAGCCACACATTTTACACCTACAGTGGGCTGCTGTGTACTGCCCTTCTGCTGTCTGTCTGTGTTTCCCACTGCCAGGGTACACAGATTTACCTTCTGCTGCCACTCTGCCACCAGCTATTACGTCAAACAATAGCTATATCTGTCTGTGTAATTTTCTATAAAAAACAAAACAAATAAACCAAAAAAAAAAAAAGGTTTAATTTTTCTGAGGTGCCCGGGTTGAAAACTGTGTTGTCCCAGTTGTGTATTGGACACGATGTGGGCTGCACGACCGCTGTCTGGGACCTCCTGCTGTGTTTATTTACAGCCCTGGTATCACCGCTAGGTACCAGGGCTATTATGTCACGCTGCCTGCCTGGCCTGCTGCCACACTCACACTACACCTTTATTCCTCCTGCTGCTGCTGCTGTCTGTCTGTGTTTCCCACTGCCAGGGTACACAGAATTTCCTTCTGCTACCACTCTGCCACCAGCTATTACGTCAAACAATAGTTGCTCACATTACTCCTCCATTCCTCCTGCTGCTGCTGCTGTCTGTCTGTGTTTCCCACTGCCAGGATACACAGAATTACCTTCTGCTGCCACTCTGCCACCAGCTATTACGTCAAACAATAGCTATATCAGTGGCGTAGCTACAAACCTCTGGGCCCCGATGCGGAATCTGGATGTGGGCCCCCCCCCCGGCAACAACAGCCCCCCCTCCCCCGGCAACACCCGACGGATGCACACACATATCAAAATCCCTATAGCCAGCTATAGGTACCCCCAGTATGGGTAGTCAGGCATAGGTAAGCCAGTATAGTTGCCCCCGGTATAGGTGAGATAGGCAGGCGCCGCCGGTATAAGTTAGATAGATAGGTGCCCCCAGTACAGGTTAGCTAGGTGGGTGCCTCTAATATAGGTAGCCAGAATAGTTGCCCCCAGCGTAGGTTAGATAGGTAGGTGCCCCCAGTATAGGTTAGTTAGGTAGGTGCCTCCAATATAGGTAGCCAGTTTAGTTGCCACCTGTATAGGCTAGCTAGGTGCCCCCAATACAGGTTAGATAAGTAAGTGCCCCCAGTATAGGTTAGATAGGTAGGTGCCCCCAGTATAAATTAGGTCGGTGCCCCCTAGTATAGGTTAGATTAGGTAGGTGCCCCCCATTATAGGTTAGATTAGGTAGCTGCCCCCCAGGATAGATTAGGTAGCTGCCCCCAGGATAGATTAGGTAGGTGCCCCCCAGTATAGGTTAGATGAGGTAGCTGCCCCCCAGGATAGATTAGGTAGCTTCCCCCCAGGATAGATTAGGTAGCTGCCCCCCAGGATAGATTAGGTAGCTGCCCCCAGGATAGATTAGGTAGCTGCCCCCAGGATAGATTAGGTAGCTGCCCCTCAGTATAGGTTAGATTAGGTAGCTGCCCCCCAGGATAGATTAGGTAGCTGCCCCCCAGGATAGATTAGGTAGCTGCCCCCCAGGATAGATTAGGTAGGTGCCCCCCAATATAGGTTAGATTAGGTAGGTGCCCCCCAGTATAGGTTAGATTAGGTAGCTGCCCCCCAGGATAGATTAGGTAGCTGCCCCCCAGGATAGATTAGGTAGCTGCCCCCCAGGATAGATTAGGTAGCTGCCCCCCAGGATTAGGTTAGAATAGGTAGGTGCCCCCCAGGATAGATTAGGTAGCTGCCCCCCAGGATAGATTAGGTAGCTGCCCCCCAGGATAGATTAGGTAGCTGCCCCCCAGGATAGATTAGGTAGCTGCCCCCCAGAATTAGGTTAGAATAGGTAGGTGCCCCCCAGGATAGATTAGGTAGCTGCCCCCCAGGATAGATTAGGTAGCTGTCCCCCAGGATTAGGTTAGATTAGGTAGCTGCCCCCCAGGATAGATTAGGTAGCTGCCCCCAGGATAGATTAGGTAGGTGCCCCCCAGTATAGGTTAGATTAGGTAGCTGCCCCCCAGAATAGATTAGGTAGCTGCCCCCCAGGATAGATTAGGTAGGTGCCCCCCAGTATAGGTTAGATTAGGTAGCTGCCCCCCAGGATTAGGTTAGATTAGGTAGCTGCCCCCCAGGATAGATTAGGTAGCTGCCCCCAGGATAGATTAGGTAGGTGCCCCCCAGTATAGGTTAGATTAGGTAGGTGCCCCCCAGGATAGATTAGGTAGCTGCCCCCCAAGATTAGGTTAGATTAGGTAGCTGCCCCCCAGGATAGATTAGGTAGCTGCCCCCCAGGATAGATTAGGTAGGTGCCCCCCAGGATAGATTAGGTAGGTGCCCCCCAGTATAGGTTAGACTAGGTAGGTGCCCCCCAGGATAGATTAGGTAGCTGCCCCCCAAGATTAGGTTAGATTAGGTAGCTGCCCCCCAGGATAGATTAGGTAGCTGCCCCCCAGGATAGATTAGGTAGGTGCCCCCCAGTATAGGTTAGATTAGGTAGGTGCCCCCCAGGATAGATTAGGTAGCTGCCCCCCAGGATAGATTAGGTAGCTGCCCCCCAGGATTAGGTTAGATTAGGTAGCTGCCCCCCAGGATAGATTAGGTAGCTGCCCCCCAGGATAGATTAGGTAGCTGCCCCCCAGTATAGGTTAGATTAGGTAGGTGCCCCCCAGGATAGATTAGGTAGGTGCCCCCCAGTATAGGTTAGGTAGCTGCCCCCCAGGATAGATTAGGTAGCTGCCCCCCAGTATAGGTTAGATTAGATTAGGTAGGTGCCCCCCAGGATAGATTAGGTAGCTGCCCCCCAGGATAGATTAGGTAGCTGCCCATAGGATAGGGCAGGTAGGTAGGTGCCCCGTCCCCATAATGGAGGGGGGGGGCGCAGCCGCGGGGAGGGCAGCCCGACCTCTCCCTCCCTTCCTCTCCCCGGGCCCCCCCCCCCCCCCCTCAGATGCAGAGTGAGCGGCTCACGGAAGCGCTGTAGGCAGAACTCCCCTCCGTCCCTGGTTCCAATCGCCGCTGATCTCCTCTCTGGCTGGCTCTGCATAGATGCTGTTACACACGCAGCTTCCTGTTTAGCCGGAAGCTGCGTGTGTAACAGCATCTATGCAGAGCCAGCCAGAGAGGAGATCAGCGGCGAGTGGAACGCAGGGAGGTGAGTTCTGCCTACAGCGCTTCCGTGAGCCGCTCACTCTGCATCTGAGGGGGGGCCCCGGGGAGAGAAAGGGAGGGAGAGGTCGGGCTGCCCTCCCCGCGGCTGCGGCTCCCTCCTACCAGCGAGCACGGGCGCATGGCCCTCCAAACGGAGATGGGCCCCCCGGGCCCCTCCCCCGCCTCCTCAGGAGCCGGGCCCGGTCGCCAAGGCGACTGCTGCAACCACGGGCCC